>NW_026653727.1:0-11265 GCF_009828535.3 Hylobates moloch | reverse complement strand
CTGAACCACAAAAAAGTGCAACTATATACAGAAAATGTGCATGTACATGCTAAACAGGAGCAGAACAATCCCATAAACAACACCACTAACAAAAAATAATAAACATGCCAGATAAAAGAAGAATACATACACTCCAGGTATCTTAGGCCCATAAATGCAGTCTGAGGTCATTTTGTAATATAGGAGGAAGAGGTCAATTCCCTTTGGGAATTTCTTAGCCAAGGAATTCTTTATTGGTGTATTGGTACTAATATATGTCTGCTGTGCTGTCCTTCATTACTCTTATACCTAGCTCATACTTTTGATGATTATAAGGCTAAATTTGGTGGCTTAATACCCTAGGTGGAATAATAAGGGAAGAGAACATGGCATTTGTTCTATTACCAATAAAGTGATCTTACTTATAAAGACCACTTATTGAAGGCCCAAAAATGTTAAAGAATAAAGAGAGAAGCAGTTGCCAGAGGCCCTCAAAATTCTGACAAGTGACCCAGAATCAAGTATACTTGCCCAGACTGCTATCTGGAAAGTTCACCTCAGGCACTTTTGTAATCTCATGGGATCTCCATGAAGCCATTAGGCAACTTCAAAATATCAGCTCCCCATTTCATATTTCCCCAGTAAGGGCAGGAAATGTAAGGGTGCCTGTCAGGAACTTCCTGACTTAGCTGAAGTTCGGTATATTTCCTAGAAATTAAGAGACAAGGTAGTCAATAACCTGAGTAAACTATTTAAACCTCGTTTTACTGTCTTTTATTTTTTTTTTATTTTAATTTATTTTGAGACAGGTTCTCACTCTGTTGCCCAAGCTGTTACCAGACCACAAGGAAATAAGTATAACCACTGAGTTTAGAAACTTCTACAGCCACATGCACATAATCACAGTGTCTAAGAAAGTGCCTTTGTCATTGAACTCAGGTGTTGTTGAACTCACGTGATGATTCACATTTGATGAAAGCTGTGTCATAGATATATGTGTGGTAGAACCACATTACAACACTAAATATTTTAAGATTAGTTCATGAACTAAACCCAAATGTTTAAATAAAATCTAAAACTCTAAAATCCATTTCCTTCAACAAAAGATAATTTTACTATAACTTCACAGGGAAATTTTTAGAAATGATTATCAGTGAACACTTGAAGATGAATTTTGAAACTATAGCATCATTTATTTTATTCTGAATAAAAGTTAAAAATAATAACTTGAGCTTGCTGAAATGCTTGGAAATGTCTTTTATTCCTGTCAACATATTTATGAAGTGCATTTCTCTCCTCTAAATGTTATTAAAACAAAACATAGGAGAGTTATATGTACATTACTTCTTGTGAGTAGCATTGTCATCAATCCAGCCTAGATTATGTAAATTCATTAGCTAGAAGCAGGCTCATCTGTCACATTGAAAACTTTAAATTGTGATATACACAGTGTCTTTTAGAATGTTCATATAGGCATCTAGTATGAGGAATCACCATTTCACTCATGTGATCGTTAATTGCCTATACTTACACTTTCAATGACTAATTTAGGGTTTTGGTAAGTAACTAATTTTTTTCCTATGATGTTTGTTCTCATTATATTTATTAAAATGTAGTTTTGGGTCTGTTTAATCAAATAAAAATGTATGCTTTTATTTCATCTTACCCCAACCAAACTATGCCACCCTATGAGGGTTCCCATTGGGTGAATGCATTCCTTATCCTGCTTAAGCTCCTCCATGGAGATGCCCTTTTCACCCTGTTCATGCTGCAACATCCCATACAGCCCTGCTATGCAGATGCTCTGTTTATCCCTCTAGGCTCTCACACCTCTGTACCACCACAGCTCCCTGTCAAACCAGGCTCACACATTTATATATCTGTGCTCTACTTAGCGGACTCACGACTGAATTCTTCAGGAAGAAAGGAAGGAAAGAACATGAAATGGAAGAAATGCAAGGGATAGATAGAGGAAGGGAAGGGAAAATAAAAAGGAAAGTTATGATTTTTTATTTTAAAGAATCAGAACAGAATGATAAAATTCGTTTTGAACTATCATAAGCACATATGCTTCCATCACCGCTTTGTTGCACATTACACCAATAATGCTTTGTCATGGGAAGATATTTTCTAGGTGGAAAGACAGTCCTATCTGAAAGCTCCTTTACTTTTTCAATCCTCTAATCACTATACCCTATCGCAATGCCACACATGAACACATCGCCAAAAACCTGCTCACAGCTGCAACATGGTGAATGGGTGATTGCTTGTCTCCAAGTCCCTCCTTGGAGAATGGAAAATGTTAAAGAGATAAAGTTATAAAAATAGGCATAGGCCGGGCATGGTGGCTCACGCCTGTAATCCCAGCACTTTGGGAGGCCAAGGCGGGTGGATCATGAGGTCAGGAGATCAAGACCATCCTGGTCAAAATGATGAAACCCCGTCTCTACTAAAAATACAAAAATTAGCTGGGGGTGGTGGTGCATGCCTGTAATCCCAACTACTCGGAAGGCTGAGGCAGGAGAATCACTTGAACCAGGGAGTTGGAGGTTGTAGTGAGCTGAGATTGTGCCACTGGACTCCAGCTCAATGACAGAGCGAGACTCCATATCAATAATAAAATAAAATAAAAACAAAATTAAAAAATAGGCATTATACAAATATCAGAATGTATTCTTTTCTGTATTTCAGAGATATTTAAACAGTTTTGATAAGAAATAAGTTTCATTCTCACAGACTTCAAATCCATTGGTGGCAGTCTACTGCAGAATGATGCATATCTATATATCAGGTTTGACAAGAATTTGCTCTTTATTCAATTAAATAGAAATAGTCAAATGTGAGGGATGGATACTGTGCAATCATCGGCCAGTTCAAGAATAGGATATATTTCAAACATAATCATCTTTACCAAAGCCTACCGTCTCTATAATTTTGTAAAAAATTTTACCCTTTGTCTCTTCTGCTCAAATTTTCTGATCACCATCCTGTCTACTACCCTCAAGGCAAACCTCTTTTCACAATCCCAGACCTCTCACACTAACTGGTGTAACCTATGAATATAAGGACCTTCCATTCTTAAGTGAGCCACAATTGTAGGTGGAGGTCTGGAAACCTGGACCCAGTCCTGGTTCTGCCACTTGTTAGTTGTGTTACTTTAGCAACCATAATTTCTCTGTCTTTACATAAGGAGCAAGATAGAAGCAACCATTACGACTCTCTGAGGTCTCTCTCCAGTTTTAAAGCTTTTGAAAGTACAATAAAGTAACCACAATGAAAAAGAAAGATCACTGGCTGAGAAATCACCTTTTTAAGACATACATCTGATGATGTCCCCTGACCCTGAATACATCGCTCTCTGTTACTCCTCATATCCAATTCATCCCTAAGACATAACAGTTTTACTTCCTAAATTTCTTTCAAATATGTGCACTTCTCTCCTCTAGCCTGCTCTTAACTGTCATCATTTTTGTCCAGACAAATACAACTGCTTCCTCAGTAATGTACATGAATCTACCAATGTTCCATATTTTCTCAATACTACAGCCAGGGGAATCTTTGTGAAAAGCAAATGTAATCATGTTACCTCACTCCATCTATGCTCATACTCTCCATTGGATTTCCATTGTAAATAGGATACAGGCTCATTAATGTAACCAGTCTAAGCTCTTTATGGTTCAGCCTAGAACTACCTCTCCAGCTTATTCTAAGACCACCTTCTCTCTATGAAGGTGTCCTCTACCCCCACTTTTAATGCCAACTCAACCTATGAATTCAACTTGAGCATCACTAGCTAAGGGAAGCCTTCCTTAATCACCTAGAATTAGTGAGATTTCCATATTATAAAATCTCATTGACCATTTGCCTCTCCTTTATAGCACTGCCACATCAGTAATTTCACAACTATTTGTTAGGTTATTTGATAAATATATGTCTTCCACACTAGTCAGTGAGCTTGAAGAGAATAGGTAACTTGTTTTAGTTTCTCACTACTGCATCCCCAGCATCTAACATTACGTTTGGCACATAATGAGTTCTTGAGTCAGGTGGCCTAGATTAGTCTTAGCTAGTATCTATTTTTGCTATGTGATCCTTGACTTTTCAAGGAATATAATCTCTCTATGCTTCAATATTCTCACCTGTAATAGAAAAGTAATAATCCCTCTATCACAGGGTTGTTTTTAACAGGCAAATAGCATGTGGTGATAGACAAGATGCAATTATTCATTTTTGAAATTTCAATATGTAGCTTAGTTCCAGGCATGCATGTGATGTGAATAAATAAAACTCATAAAGCTAGTACTAGTAAAAAGAAACTAGGTATATATTGGTATAACACTGTATATGTTATAGTTACAGTAATACTTCCAAAAAGGTGTAGATGGAAAACATACTAACTTCATATTAGTATTAAATAATGTATTTATTTATTTACTAAGAGTTTGTGGCTATGCCTTCTAATGGAAAGAAATTAGCCTCTGTCAATGACCCTAAAACCATTTTCCTGTAGCCAATACACCTCCCACAGCCTTCTTCTCTCTTGTTCTTGTTAAATAATGGTCGCTTTCTAGGAAGAACTTTTAGGGTTGATGAATTAGCCCTGGGAACTGGTATTTTCAGAGATGAGGTACACAACCAGGAATGACCACTGATTAGCTGGGAAAAGTAACAGACACGTGGACTATGTTGTTAAGGAGCCAGAGTAAGACCAAGAGGTAAGAGATTTTAAGTTTAAAACCACCACATTTTCCTTTTACAAGAGATTTAGCTTCTACCCCAAAAAGATATTGACTGTAATTAAGGTTTAAACCCAGAAGCAATTGTGTCAGGAAGAAAGGAGAATGAGGGCATTTGCTGACCACTAGATTCTTGGTGTCTAACACAATGCCAGCATACAATGGGCCCTCAGTCAGTACTTATTATAGCAATAAATGACATGAATAAATGAAAAAAATAAATGAATTAATGAAGCAACATTTGCAAATGAAACTAGAAGCACCAAACAAATACATTACTAGTTATCAGCAACCACTTATTCCAACCCAGAGGGTAATTTAGGCTTTCAGCCTTCACTTAATCCTTAACAATGTGCTCAAGGCCTAAAAGTACTTTAATATCTGTTATCGTCAGATTTTTCTGTGCATGAGGTCAAAAGAACCCATCAGTAATAAATGTAGGTGAAGCCAGTGAATTTTCAGTGAAAATTAGTGCCAAATTTTAGCGAGCCCTCAAACTCCATTTCAAAGTGTATTTGCATTTGCTTCTTTTTTTGTCCCCCAGGGTGTCATACAACCTACCAATAAGCCACACCTATTAAACATTTCCTGACTCTGTTTTGATGACCTGACACCTGATAACTGAGGTAGAATGTAAACCTGAAGAATTTTCTTAGGACCTTTAACTTGTTTTCATGAATCCAGAAAAGAAGAATTTGAAAAATACACACTTGATCAGTGTGGTTGAAGAGAAGGTCACAAATTTCATTTGACCCTCATGGGGCTGATTATAATATAACCATTATTGCTCAATGTTTTCTCCATTAAACAAAAAATAAAGTTTCAAAGTGTTTTTAAGTGGGCTGCCATATATTATAGTGTATGCTGCCCTCAGATATAATACAAGTAATTTGTATGTATACACACATATTTGATATATATATATGTGTATATTTACATGTTATACATAACCATATATATCCTGTAAGTGTATGGTTAGGGCCATTCTTTTACTTGGAAAGTAATAGAAGGAAAGGTAATATTAACTAAACAATAAATATACTTAATGTGTTTTTTGATCTTTTGGTGGGGCTTGTTTATTTGCTTAAAACTCTTGACTAGCCTCCCTTAGAACAAAGGTCTGGTTAAATATGCAGTTTAGTTCTTCACACAGAAACATGAAGGTCTGATGTACTTTGAAATTAAAGTAATGAAAAGGGGGAAAATGTTTGTCAAACAGGAGAATGACCAAACACAACTACACAGTCTGAGTTTCAAACAGTTTCTCCTTTAAGAGTCACAAAGCTGTTAAGAGCAGAGAAAGAAAGAAAATCTATGGTTCTTTTTCATACTGCATCATGAAGGGCAACTTTCAGCTCTGTCTTTAATGCCAAGCAGTCAAACTATAAAAAGGAACATTATTTTAGAGTCCTTGAAATGACTTACAAAAAGCCTTTCAAAAGATTTAGATGCTAGTGGTGCTATGCAAATGTCTTACTTGAAATTGAAATTCTTAAAAATAAATGTTTATTTTGCTTTCCATTAAGAGAAAAAAATGCAATGCCTCCTCACATAACCAGAGAGCTATTTAACACCTGCTGAATGGCTAAATGGTTCAGCTGTCTTTCTCTTATCTTAGACTGTACAAATGATATTAATATACCTTTACAATGGAAATATCTTGCACTCCATTTCCTTATTGATAGTATTCTTAATTTTTGTCCTCCTTCTATTGCCTCCTTCAGTCCATCAACCACAAACCTAAGGATCTATGCACACCTACTGTATATATTATATGTCTAGGAACTGATCTAGCCTAGTATGTTACATATATTTTATAATATATGTTTCTGCCCATAACACCTCTTCATACAGAGTATCTCAAAATGCTAGATAAAATATCTTTAGATATCCATTTTAAAGCATGGCTGCACTGGTAAAATAAGAGTATCGATGGGGCTAGAAATGACAAGGAAATGTAATAACTGAGGCTCGCAGAAATGAGCCTCTGACAATCATGTACGTACCACCACACTCCCGCCACTGGTTTACAGCTGTTTGGCAAGCAACAGACACATGAGCCAAACTGAGATGATCAAATTTTCTCCTCTGGAGATTTATATACATGATTCAGAAATGGCAAGTAAATCTTTATAACGTGGTTCTAAATTTGAGAGTAGTAGGGCAACCATATTTTGCCACATGGGCATGGAAACGAAGACAACTGTCTTCAGTATAGGATAAAAGTGAAGCAGAGAAAGAAAAACAAGCAATCAACAGTATTCCCTGGGTTTATGGCAGCTTTCTATTTTCTTCTTTTAGTCGATTTTTGAGACCCAGATGCTTTTCTGTAGCCTGTATTAGTTGGCTGGGGCTGCCATAACAATCTACTACGACTGGGTGGCCTAAACAACAGGAACTTATTTTTTCACATTTCTAGAGAATAGAAGTTTGAGATCAAGGTGTCGTAAAGGTTGGTTTCTTCTGAGAACTCTGTCCGAGGCTTGTATATGACCATCTTTTCCCTGTGCCTTCATGTGGTCTCCCCTCTCTGTGTGTCCCTGTGGTATTTCCTTTTCTTATAAGAACACCCATCATATTGGATTAGGGCCTGTCCTAATGAGCTCATTTAACCTTAATTACCTCTTTAATGACTTCCAAATACTGTCACATTCTTAAGTACTGGAGGTTAGGACTTCAATATATGAATTTTAGGGGGAACACAATGCAGCCCATAACACTGTCCTTGGGTTCCTTAAGACAAGTCTGTACTGTTACCTAACCTGTATAAAGCTAAGCCACCATGTAATTCAGTCTCAACTCAGTGCTGCATACAAAGATATGCAAAAACAAAATAGAAAAAAATAATTGAAAACTGTTAACATATTTACTGAAATATCTTGGGAAATGCCACGAAGAGGTTCCAAAGTTGACACATTACAAAAGTTCTTTAAAATTGTCCTCATCCACTCATCTCTTCAAAACCCTAGTCATCATAACATAGTAGCTAATCCTGATCTTTATTCTGTCATATCTAACCCTCCCTTCTCTCATTCTTGATCTATTATTTCCTTATTCCATAATTAACTTTTTGTATTTTCCAATAAAAATTATAAAGCCAGGCTTGGATTTTCTCATTTCCACCCATCAGCAACCACACTCATTTGCCCCAATTCTATACAAGAAAGGCCTGCTAACCTAGCTCAAGTTATTTTCTATTAACTATCACAACTGAAAAAATATTGACTATTATAAAATGTTAACAAAATATTTGTTTTACTATATCTCCTCACTAACAGGCATTTCTCCTTCTTCCCTGTATCTATTCAAATTGATATTAACCCTATCTGTATTTCTCAAATTCTGAAGACAGGATTTTTTAAAAACCTTTCTTCTTCTAGGGTTGGAATGGCTTGGCAGCACTGTAGAGCTATGACCATAGCCATCGTCCTCTGAAGGACCAAGCCAAGACTTCTGCTGTTCTACAAGGCTAGCTCAGTATTGTGTGTACACATATTTTTTAAAGTCAGATCTGCTCTAGCTGTAAATAGTATGTAAAGCCACTAGATAACTCGAAGACATTAGATGATAGGTGCTGAAAATACTCTCTACCTCCTTCCAAAAACAAAAAATAAATCTCTCTTCTACTGACCCCAGTTTAATTCCTAAAATTTCAACGGTTTCTCCATCAGTTTTAGTAACTGAAGGACACAGACAAAATGTAAACGTATGCTCTAGAAAGGGAAATGAATTAGCTTGCTTAATAATGATAATGGCCTCAAGCAAATATGACAGTGGATTGCTAAGTTTTGATGAGTGGAGGAGGTTAGGGTAGACAAGAATGTTTTGGAGTTTGGAAGGCTACCCACGGTGATCAATGAGGTGAAGGGCTGAATGAGTGCAATGAGTACCTGGGACAGGAAATGGGGTAATCAAGGACAGAAGGATGTTGAACGGAAATGTTGCTCACATATCTGTAACTCTCTTACAGTATAAACATCACAGCTGAAATGAACCATTATTGTAAATGCATGAATCTTGGGCACTGAGGAAGACATGTGTCCCACCCTTTAGGAGCTCAAATGTCAGCTCATAAATAAAACTTTCAAATTGTTTTTCAGTGTGACTCAAGTCACTTGAACCTCTTTATTTTCTCTCATATCTACTCCATGTCTTCCACGTCAACCACTAACTACACTATTATTTAAATAGACATCCCTGAAGCGATAGCATTTAGCCAGTGGTTGGCACATTATGTTTAGAAATAATACAAATTGGTGTTTCCCTGTGTGTTCAAAATATGCCCTTTGAAAAATCTCATTTGCCTCATCCTGCACTATAATCGTTTGTTTATTTGTGTCTCAGGATGTCTGACTGCTTGGCTATTGGTTGCCTCCCTTGACATTTCCCTCTGACTTCGTATATTGCTTTTTAGAACTCAAAATTTGGTTTGCTTCTCTCCAGGGAGATTTCCCGAATTTGTATATATGATAAACACTGCACTATGCTGGATTGGAGAAATAGAGTCTTGGGGCACTTTTAGAGATCCGTTGCAACCAATTAGCATGACTTATTTATTTTCCATATATTTTCATTCTCTGTGATGTCTTTCATCCAAGGAGCTCAGAGAGTTTTGCAAAATGTTAACTAACCCTCACAGCACTCCCAGAGGTATGAAGAGCAGAAAAGGGGTGGAAAGGAATTCCATCCATAAAGTATTCAGAAGAAAGAAAAATCCTCTGTCCAATACATTAAAGAAAGACCAGTCTTGGGACTAGTTCGTTAAAAAAAAAACACCCTTGAAAATGCAACCTGGGAGTAATGTACTCCACCAGAACCAAGAAGGAGTGTAGGCATTCAGAAGTTACAAATAAATTGCTTTGTATTTCACTCTCAGAGAAAATCTCTGGAGACGAGAACTATAGAAGATAGCTTCTCTGAGGTGATAAAGTTTTAAATGCTCAGATGTGATTGTCAGTGGCAACTTTTCCTTGGGTAGGGGAAGATAAAGAGAATGACCTTGACGAGGAATGGGTTATGGCAATGGATCAATTTTTGCAATTGACAAGTCTCCACCATAAGGTATCTGAAGATAGTGTCAGGAATGTGGATACCTATGTGGGTCAGTGCAGAGCAGCCAAGACTGAAGGTGGTAGGTTTAAGACAAATGAAAAGGAAGAGACTGAATTTATCTATTTATAATGATGACTAAGCCAGCCCTACTTTCCCCTCAAAGACTCAGGCTCAGGGAAAGAGTAGAAGACAGTGATCAGCAGTCTAGACAACCTCTTTCCAGCCATGCTGAAGTTTCTCCTTTTTATCCTTTTTCCCTTGGGTAAACAAAAAAGACAGAGAGAAAGAAAGAGAGGTGCCTGGTTTACAATGGGAATGTTAAAAGTACAAGTAATGTATATGCCACAATTATGTTATACAGTGAGGGGTGATAATGACAATAAGTAACACTTACTGGGTGACTACAAAATCCCAAGCACTGAAAAATTTGACATGCATAATTTCATTTAGTTATTATGATAACTTTCACAAGGTAGGCACTGTTAGTATATTTAGGTAACAGATGGAGAAATGGAGATTCAGAAAGGTTAAATAACTTGTCAAGATTACTAGGTTAGCGAGCTGCAGAGCCAAGATGCTAACTCAGACCTGTCTGACTCCAAAGCCCTTACTATCAATCCCTGTATCACATTGTCTCCATGTCTGAGAGACTAAAAAGGGCTCTGGTGGCCCTGACTATGTAACTGTAAGTGCATTCCAATCTGACTACAAATCTGGGAAAAAAAAGTGATGCTAGGGTGGTATGGGAAGTTTTGAGAGTAAGATGAAAATCAAACAAAATATATTTGGCCAAAGATTAACTAAATGAGCCGTTTTTTAGCCTTCTTGGGCCATTTTGTCAAAGAAAAATTATATTAATGGTAGAAATGAGCCAAGTGAGGTGGCACTGATCTCTAGATATGGTGTATGACAGTCCTCAGGCAACAAACAACTGGTTACAGAATGCAGGAGGAATTTCTTTCTCTTGATGAATTTCTTACTATATCTAAAATTACTCCTGTAGCATGCCCACGATCTATAAAACAGCACAAAAGGGAAAGGAGTTCTCCAGGTTGGAGAAAGTCTGGCTACAACAGTTCCATTGGCATGAGGGATATCTGTCTAAAAGCCTTTTTCATTATTTGAAAAAAAAACAGATTGAATAGGCATGTTATCTCCCTTGGTTTGTATCACCTCTAGTTCCCTTGGAAGCAAAAAGTAAAAAGTAATGAATGAAAATGCATGAAGGTTAAAAAGAAAATGGAGGCCAGGTGCAGTGGCTCATGCCTTGTAATCCTAGAACTTTGGGAGGCCAAGGCGGGTGCATCACCTGAGGTCAGGAGTTAAAGATCAGCCTGGCCAACATGGTGAAACCCCGTCTCTACTAAAAATACAAAAATTATCCAGGCATGGTGGCAGGCACCTATAATCCCAGCTACTCGGGAGGGTGAGGCAGGAGAATCACTTGAACACGGGGGACAGGGTTGCAGTGAGCCGAGATCATGCCACTTCACTCCAG
>NW_026653726.1:521-11271 GCF_009828535.3 Hylobates moloch | reverse complement strand
CAGTGACAAAAAAGTAGAGTTCAGTTAATCTAAAATTTTAATAAATCTTAAAGGCATTTAATATAAAGTATTAAAATCCAAATAAGATTTTCTATTTAAACGCAAATCAATACTTGCTGAATACTTATTATAATATCCCAACTTTTAAAGAGAAAGATATTTAAAAATAAACATGATAAGGAAATTAGAGAAGTCAACTTCTTAAATATAACCAAAGGGTCAAAAAACATTGAAGTCAGTTTAAAAATTAAACTTTAGGGAGAAAAGGTAAACCTTTTGTAAAAGTCTCATTAAATTTCAGAAGCCTACAAAACGTCAGCAACAAAAAACATTTAGTTCACATGTATATTATATTCTGGTTGAATTTTTTTCTTCTTTCCATTTAGTTTTATATTGGCTGGTCTTTTCATCAACAAATTTAGTTTTTAAATCTTGTTTTTAAGCAATAGAAAATCCTTTATCATTTCTAAAAGATAAACCCACACTAGAGAGAAAAGACTATTTAACCTCAAAGTCTACAGCATAATAAACAACTACAGGGTAAATGATAAATTTTTTTTGTATGTATGTATGTATGTATGTATTTCTAAGGGAAAAAAATCCTGTATAAAACTCACTGGATGATACCAATTTTTCTAAAAGTGGTAATTAATACTTGAAGGATAAAACACTATTTTAAAATTCATGTTCCAAGTCAGTTTTTTACTTTAATAATAGTTACAAAATAGGGAACAATGCACATGAAGGAATAATAACTGAAATCATAAATTAGCCATGCATGCAGTTCATACTTTGTAGAGGGAGGTAGGAGGCACTGAAAGTACACTGTTGGACCAATTTATAATTACTCTAAAAACAAATCCGTCTAAAAAGGGAACCTAGGGACTACCCAGACAAGATGGAAAGGCTCTGATTAATGTATTAGACTGCATGGAATTTCAGTCTGTAGTGAGCAGGGTATCTGGAACTCTATACATAAAATTCTGTGTCATATTCTTTTTTTTGAGGAGGAGGAGTTTCACTCTTGTTGCCCAGGCTGGAGTGCAATGGTGTGATCTCGGGTCACCGCAACCTCCACCTCCCAGGTTCAAGCGATTGTCCTGACTCAGCCTCCCTAGTAGCTCGGATTACAGACATGGGCCACCACGGCCAGCTAATTTTGTATTTTTAGTAGACACGGGGTTTCTCCATGTTGGTCAGTCTGGTCTCGAACTCTCGACCTCAGGTGATCCACCCGCCTCAGCCTCCCAAAGTGCTGGGATTACAGGCGTGAGCCACCGTGCCCAGCCTCATATTCTTTCACTTAATCCACAATATCATATACCAATGGGCAAAACTTTGCTCCATTTCTAAAAATAGTTAAAACTGAGAAATTATTCAAAGGTACATTTTATATATAAGATAAAGCAATTTTAAACACCTTACCCCTTGTGACAAATAAGAAATGGTGCAAAGCCACTAGATATCATTTGAATATAAAAATTTTTTTCTTTTAAAAAAGCTCTCATTTCCCATGCAATTTTAAGAAATAAAATTTTCCCCAAAGGGATGGGAGGAATGTGATTTCATGAGAATTACTAAACTTGGAGAGAGTCCAGATCTAAAACAATAAAATTGGTTATAAGCTGACAAATTTTATTGACTTAACTGCAGGTTAAGATTTCACTCAGCTGGCTTTCAGGAAAAGGCCCTGACAAGTTAAATGAGAAAGATTTAAAAATATAAATTCAAGAAGCTACACAAATACTCATAAAAGGTTATACAGTGTGCTGTATTTTTGAGATTGCTTTTTTTGAGCCTTTTAAGTCAAAGAGTCAGTTTAGTGATTTAAATATGTAAACTGAGAACACCGTTAAATGATAGACTGGATTAAGAAAATGTGGCACATATACACCATGGAACACTATGCAGCCATAAAAAAGGATGAGCTGATGTCCCTTGTAGGGACATGGATGAAGCTGGAAACCAGCATTCTGAGCAAACTATCACAAGGACAGAAAACCAAACACCGCATGTTCTCACTCATAGGTGGGAATTGAATAATGAGAACACTTCGACAGAGGGTGGGGAACATCACACATCGGGGCCTGTCGTGGGGTGCGGGGATGGGGGAGGGATAGCATTAGGAGAAACACCTAATGTAAATGACGAGTTAATGGGTGCAGCAAACCAACACGGCACATGTATACATATGTAACAAACCTGCACGTTGTGCACATGTACCCTAGAACTTAAAGTATAATAATAATAATAAAAACTGAAATTACCTCAACAAAAGGCAATGTGAAGTAGTTACAAACATGTACTACGCAATCCTGCCTGAAGGTGGGAGTCTTCAGTTATGTAATGGTCTAGGGCACAGCAAAAAGAATAAATAAATAAAAAAAGAGTATTAAACATAAAAGAAGAAACATTTTTACCCACTCCAATCTGACAGTGCAAACATGTAAGTATATAATTAAGGCTCCCTTATCCATCTAGAGTGATAATGGGCATTGACCCATCTACAAAAAAAAAAAAAAAAAAAAGACAGCGAGAAGCCAAAAATAGAAGAGAAAGGTATACTTGAAGGAATTGGTTTACACTACTACTGTAATGTGAGTGTTAGATAACTTAATGCTGTTTAGCCTGATGCTACTACAGTTCTTTCAGTGGAGAGATGGTGGAGTTACAATTATCAGGTGGCTGAATTATGTATGCTGAGTTACTTACCCAAAGGAAAAGACTGAAGAAGAATAACTGGAAAAATCTGCAGCTGTCAATGACACATATATGTACTCAAAATAAAGGGGAAGTACAAAGAACAAAAAAAGGGAGTACAGGCTAACTATAACAGAACAATCACATCAGATTAATGTCTAGATTCTTAGGTCTTATGCCCTATTAAACAAAAAGTTAGTAATGACAATATGATACCTAAACAACATGTCTATGACAGCTAAGGTGAAACAGAAGCCAAATAGATTTATTGTAGAAAGAAATGGCACAAGAAAACACTGGCATGCAAGTGCTTTTGATAACCATCTCTTACGAGACTTATAATAAATAGCGTCTTTGATTCTGAGTAGGTCTAACTGGTATGGCTACTTCTCTTCATTTGGTCATTCAATTAGTAGCAGAGTGGTCAACATGAAAGCTAAATTTGCCACATTGAGACCTCAAACCATGGTGGCAACACTGTTTATTTCCATGAAGCAGGGAAAATCCTTATGAATAAAGAACTAAGGAGTAAAATCACTTAGCTTATACAGGACTTAAAAAGGCTTTTCAACTAAGACATTCCTACATGAAATTTGGTACTTCATAATGGGTATAGCTGTATGTACTTCACAAACTTAAAGATTACTAAAATATGCACATACAGGTAACAGTAAGCAACAACAACAAAAAGGAATCAGAAGTATCAAGGTACTGACCCATGTCCTGAAGGAACAATGAAGGATAAACAACACTGCACCCTGTTATCAGGCATCTGATGTCTGTTCGTGCATGATTCTGCATTTAGGTAGTCCTCAAATTTACTATCAATGTAATCGATAACAGGCTGCCAGCTATAGAATGCAAATAAACAAACAATTAAGTTGCAATTCTACATATGAATTAACTGATGACTGTTAACGGACAATAATTGATATTTTCAAATAGGCAAAATGAATTTACCAGTGGAAGATATGTCCAGTTATTCTATATAAAGATTCAAAAATATAAATTATGTTGAATAAATCTTTATTCATTACTTCAAAACGTTCCAAATGAAAGAAAATAAACTATTTATTGTTGAAACACAGCTAAATTATTAGCATATTATTTGCACTAAGTGTATTAATAACACACTTCATAATATAAAAACAATTATATTCAGTTTTAAATTTCAAATGAGAGATTACTTTAAATAATATAAAAACTTCATGATGAACTTAGGAGTTTTAATAGTTGACAGAAAAATACCTGAAAAACAATGTGAATTCAAACAAAAATAAAAATATTATTTATAAAATACTAAGATAATTACTTCAGACTAAAATTTCATAGTTGTTTTCTTCACTTAGGACTTACGGAAAAACTGAAGGTCTAAATATCAGGTTTAAATTAGGATTGAGATAGAATTTATACAAATGGATAAAATTAAAGCAAACAGTTTTAAATTTCATACAATACTGAGAATTCTTCTATCTAGCTACATTATTTTAGAGTATGTCTTAAAAACAATTTTATGATAGGTATTATCTCCATTTTATAGAAAAGTAAATGGGTTTAAAGAAGTTAAACAACTTTATCAAATAAGTGGCAAAGTTCGTATACGAACCCAAGTCATGTTACTTGAAGTTAGGTGACCTTTGCTAAGATGAGAAGTGGCTACAGGCTGCTGTACCATTTAATAAGAAGTGCACATCTAGAGTCTAGCCCCTTGCTCTATAAGTGTGATCTACCATCCAGCAGCATCAGTATCACCTGGGATCTTGTTAGAAATGTAGAAATACAGCCCATCTCTGACCTACTAGAAGAACTAAATTTAACAGGATACCCAGGATTGGAATGCACAGCAAAGACTGAGAAGCAGTAAATTAGATCATATATACCTTGGGAGTCTTATAGAATTGCTATTGCCATTCAACTATGATATGGTATTATCCCACTGACTAATAGAGAACACTGTATTTAAATAACAATAGCTTTCCTATAAATCATGTTTTCTCTACATCGTCCAACGCAATTTTCTGCAATGATGAAAATCTTCATATATGTGCTGCACAAAATGGCAGCCACTTGCCACATGTGGCTGTTGAGCACTTGAAATGTATCTGGAGCAAATGAGAAATTGCATTTTTAATTTAATTAATTTTAACTGATTTATACATATGGCAAATGACTATCATACTAGATAGCACAACTCCAGGCGAATTGGTTACTATGTCACAGTGTCATCTCTAGGAGAGTCCTTAGGACAAATTTGGAAAGTTCTAGTCAAGATAATTCTTCTGATTAACTGTACTTCTTCTCCTTTTTTTTTTAATTTGATGAAATCATATTTACCATCTTACACTGGCTAAGGGCAAGTTTGCATCTTACCTCTAAGGAAGCATAATAAAAGTTATGACATGTGCTTTGTGTGTATTAATATTATTCCAGCTTATCATCAATTAACAGTACTAATATCCATACCTGTACAGTCTTTTTAATTCTGTGAGAAGGACCTGGATACTCTGCAGAATACAAATCTATGAGGAATAATGAGTTGATTAATGTCGACTTTCCCAATGCACATTCGCCTAAAAGAAATAAGGGAAAATATCTGTTAAACTCACCCACTTTACTCAACCTTAAATATTCAACAGATGCTAGAATCGAACTGGCTTTATGCAAGTACTTCTTGGTGAGACAATGAAATGACTTTAGAAAATATGCTACAAAGAATAAGTATCTTGTCCTCAGTTTCTTAGCTATCAAATTAAACTAATGTTTCCAAGGATTCTTTTCAGCCTTCTAATTATACCACTTATATTCATTAAAAATAATGTATCTAATAATCTACATTTTTAACAGTAATGTATTCCCAAAGAAAAAAGTCAGTCATTATTAAAAAACCCAACTTGGATTATATATCGCTGTTTCAGTGAAATAAAGTTTTTGTTTATTAATAGACAACAATGAATGAATAATAAACAAGAAATCATGCAGCTATAAAAAGCAAAAATCTGCTAATACAAAGAATAATTAATCACAATGAACATCTCCGTATAAAATTCTAAATCACAAAAAATACTTTCTAATTTAGCCACCCATCAGCCTAAATACAAGGGTGCTTCTCCACAAACCAGAATCCAAAAAATCTTAGGTAATTACTTTTTCTACTGCTTCTACTTGAGGTAGGAGGTAGACACGAAGGAAGCTAGGGCATGATTTCTACTCTGATCACATACTCTTTTTTGACTCTCCATGTCTAGTCCAATGCACATAGTCTAGTGTATAGTAACCATTAAAAGCATACCAAAATATAAATGGCTTCAAGGTACATATAACCTAAGGTTAAAACAAATCGTAAATCATATTATGATAATTAACATGGCACAGAGTTAAAGTATTTATTGTTAATAATTCACTTAGCATAATAGGCATGTTTAGCCTAAGTAACTGATGTCACAGTGCTTATATCTCGGAGGAATTCTTTTTATATTAGCTCTCAAGAGAGATAAGATCCTTTCCACATGGTTTGGGCTTGCCCCTTTGACTGAGAGCATGCCACTTTTTACTAGAGGTTGATATATGACTCAACTCAGAGTTGAGGATGGAAAGTGGGAATAATAGCACCTGCCTGTACCCTGGTACAGATGATATGATGTTGACTTATTTACTTGTGGAGTCAGGGTCTCGCTCTGTTGCCCAGGCTGGAGTGCAGTGGCACGATCATGGCTCACTGCAGCCTTGAACTCCTGGTGTGGTGGTGCGCACCTGTAGTCCCAGCTACTCGGGAGGCTGGGGCAGAAGAATCGCTTGAACCCAGGAGGCAGAGGTTGCAGTGAGCCAAGATCACGCCACTGCACTCCAGCCTGGCGACAAAGCAAGACTCCATCTCAGGAAAAAAAAATAAACAAATAAATTAAAAAGTTCTAGTATCTAAAATGAGCAAAATCACCAGGCACAGTGGGTCACACTTGTAATCCCAGCACTTTGGGATGCCAAGGTGGGTGGACCATCTGAAGTTAGGAGTTTGAGACCAGCCTGCAGTGAGCCAAGATTGCACTACTGCACTCCAGCCTGGGACACAGAGTGACATTCCATGTCAAAAAAAGAATTAGCCAAATGTGGTAGCATGCACCTATAGTACTAGCTACTGGGGAGGCTGACGGGGAAGGATTCCTTGAGCCCGAAGGTCAAGGCTGCAGTGAGCCGTGACTGCGCCACCTCACTCCAGCCAGGGCAATAGAGCAAGATCCTGTCTCAAAAAAGAAAAACACACACACACATACACGCACACAAAACACATAACAGGACAGAACAGCATCATTTCCTTATCATTAGTTTGAAGAAGTGAATTGCCTGTAAAAGTTTCCATTTTCAAAAAAAGCATTAAAATATAGTGTAAGGCCAGGCACGATGGCTCGTTCCTGTAATCCCAGCACTTTGGGAGGCTGAAATGGATTGCCTGAGCCCAGGAGGTGGAGGCTGCAGCGAGGATCGAGGCTCAAGGGATCCTCCCGCCTCAGCTCCGCAAGCAGCAGGGACTACAAGCGCGTGCCACCACGCCCAGCTAATTTTTTGTATTTTTGTAGAGACAGGGTTTCACCATGTTGCCCAAGCTAGTCTGGAACTCCTGAGCTCAAGCGATCCGCCGGCCTCGGCCCCCCAAAGTGCTGGGATTACGGGCGTGAACCACGGGTCCTGGCCCAATTACTTTCTTCAATCTGAGCATGAGCGCTGGAAGAAAAGCTCTCACTTACATATAATTTTTTAGAGACAGAGTCTCCCTCTGTCACACAGACTGGAGTGCAATGGCACAATTTCGGCTCACTGTAACCTCAATCTCCCGTGCTTGATTGCTTATATAATCTCGGCTCACTGTAATCTCAACCTCCCGGGCTCGATCGCATATATATAAATACATACATATATTTGTTTGTTTAGACGTTATCTCAGTCTGTCCAACAGGCTGGAGTGCAGTGGTGAGATCTCGGCTCACTGCAACCTCCGCCTCCCGGGTTCAAACAATTCTCTGCCTCAGCCTCTCGAGTAGCTGGGATTACAGGCGCCCGCCACCACGCCCGGCTAATTTTTGTTTTTTTAGTAGAGACGGGGTTTCGCCATGCTGGCCAGGCTGGTCTTGAACTCCTGACCTCGTGATCCACCCGCCTCAGCCTCCCAAAGTGCTGGGATTACAGGCGTGGGCCACCGCGCCCCGCCGATCGCTTATATTTTCTAAAAGATGTTTTCTTCGTTTTCTAGCCCCTTCTAACCCGCTACAAAGTTTCAAAGGCTTAATGCTATCGCAAAGGACCTTCAGAGGGCACGCTCGGCGGTGCAGCTCCCTAATGAGGGGCAGCCTCAGAGGGGACCGACCCCGCCCAGGATGAGCGGCGCCAGGTAGCGGGGGGACGCTCCCGGGGGTCCCCGGGCCCTGGCTGGGGGAGGTGTTGTGGAGCGCACGTACCCAAGCTCAGGCGAGGCGAGTGCGCGGCCGCTGCTGCAGCTGGCGCTGGCCATTGAGGAGCTTCTGCGCCACCGTGCGATGGTGCCCGCCAGATGCCGGCCGGTTGTCGCGTAGCGCCTGTTCGCGCAAAGTCTGGCCTTTGCTGCGCCCGGCCAAGTCGTAAAGCTCCTCCTCGTAGCTTATAGGCGACGGCGGCCAGGCCGAAGCCTCCAGACACAAAAGCGCCCGTCCAGCGGCGGGTTACAGCTCGCCCGGCCGCCTGCAGCCAGCCGTCCGCACATGCGCGCTCCTGGAAGCCCCCAGCAGCCCCTCCGCGAGTGCCGATTGGCTCCGCATGAGAGGCGGTCCTTGGCGACGCCATAGAGGTGGGCCTTCGGCGACGTCACAGGCGCGGGCGTTCGGCGACGTCACTGGGGCGGTACGGTGCTTGCAGCTGGGCAGTCTTCTCCTCAGCGTGTAGGCTGGTAACCACGACCTCTCCGCGAGGTCCTGTGTGTTGCTGGCTGGAGAACGGTAGTTGAAAACTCAGACCAAGCACAGTGTTTATGTTGGTCAAAACTAGAAGACTATGTCCGGGCGCGGCCGAGGCTGGAGGATGCCTTCAGGCCAAGAGCAACCTGGCAATATGACGCGAAAAAAAAAAAAAAAAAAAACCTCAGCCCCCCAGCTACTTGAACCCCAAGGTTCGAGGCTCCAATGAGCTATGATCCCACCACAGCATTGCAGCCTGCCAAACTGAGGTAAACCCTGTCTAAAAAAAAAAAAACTATCCAAGTGTGCAACAGGGAGGGACTGCTTAAATAAAACATGACCCTGGCTGGGCCCTGTAATCCCAGCATTTTGGGAGGCCGAGGCGGGAGGATGGATGGCTTGGGCTCAGGAGTTCGAGACCAGCCTGGGCAACATGACGAAACCCAGTCTCTACAAAAGATACAAAAATTAGCCAGGCGCGGTGTGCACCTGGCCAAATTTTTGTACCTTTTGTAGAGATGGGGGTCTGGTTATGTTGCCCAGGCCCGTTTCGAACAACTGGGCTTAAGCGATCTTCTCACCTTGGCCATCAGAGTTGTCGGGATTGCAGGCATGAGGGACCACGCCCTGCTTGGGTTAGGCTATTTAATAACATAAAGTGCTCGTCCCGGCTCGTTGGCTGACGCCTGTAATCCCATCACTTTGGGAGGCCGAGGCGGGTGGATCACCTGAGGTCAGGAGTTCGAGACTAGCCTGGCCATGGTGAAACCCAGTCTCTACAAAAAATACAAAAATTAGCCATATGTGGTGGTGCATGCCTGAAGTCCCAGCTACTCGGGAGGCTGATACAGGAGAATTGCTTGAACCCAGGAGGCGGAGGTCGCAGTGAGCCGAGATCGCACCACTGCACCCCAGCCTGGGCGACACAGCGAGACTCCAGTTTGACACCAGCCTGGGCAATGTAGTGAAACCCTATCTCTATAAAACAAACAAAAAACCGAGGTGTAAATGTGTCCACCTGTGGCCGTAGCTACTTAGGAGGCTGAGGCAGGAGGATCATTTGAGGCCAGGAGCTCAAGGCTGCAGTGAGCTATGATCATCCCACTGCTCTCCATCCTCAGCAATAGAATGAAAGCCTGTCTCTAGATAGCTAGCTAGCTAGATAATTGATACGTAGTTTTCTTTCTTTCTTCTTCTTTCTTCCTTTCTCCTTCCTTCCTTCCTTTCTTTGTTTTTTTTTGAGACAGAGTCTTGTTCTGTCACCTAGACTGGGGTGCAGATCTTGGCTCACTGGCTCACTGCAACCTCTGCCTCCTGGGTTCAAGCGATTCTGCTGCCTCAGCCTCCTGAGTAGCTGGGAATTATAGGCATGCCTGGCTAACTTTTTGTATCTTTATAGAGATGGGGTTTCACCATGTTGGTCAGGCTGCTGTGGAGCTCCTGACCTCGTGATCTGCCCACCTTAGCCTCCCAAAGTGCTGGGATTACAGGCATGAGCCACCGCGCCCAGCCGATATGTAGTTTTCTATCAGAAATTTTCTTCCTAGATTTGAACATGTTTTTCTAAAGTAGCATTCAACACATCAGCATTTTACAGTGTTATTAGTTGTTAATATGATTATGTTTTTCTGAAATACAGTATCCTTTACAAAAGCAGTTTTGTCTTTCAAAGCACATAGATAGGTCCTCAGGTGAATTTGTCTGATGTTGACGACCTTGGTACCGTTTGGTCCACTTGATTGGAACAGTTAGTCAGTAATTTCAGGTCACTATTGGCCTTAGAGGAAGAGCCCAAAGGCAACAAACAAGGGCGCTGGTGTCCAGTTGCCTTCTAGAAGCATTTTCACCTTCCTTTAAGGTTTCCCTTGATGAACATAGAAGTACTATGTGTAGAATTGACCCAGTGCTGCCCTGGAAACTGTATATTAGGCCAAATTTACATTTCTTACCTTCATGAGAGGCACCCTGGTAGGCTAGTGGAGTTACACACGAAGTCTGATCTCAGCTGCACTGTCCAGAAATGCAACATGGTCCAATCAAACAGCATTCTCTGAACCGGTTTCTTTAGCTGTAAGATAAGAATAACAAATATACTCATCTAAAAAGACAGCTTATTGTATCTGAGTGGTCTTT
>NW_026653726.1:0-421 GCF_009828535.3 Hylobates moloch | reverse complement strand
GGCTGGATTGCAGTGGCATGATCTCGGCTCACTGCAACCTCTGTCTCTCAGGTTCAAGTGATTCTGCTGCCTCAGCCCCCTGAAAAGCTGGGATTACAGGTGCCCAACACCACACCCAGCTAATTTATTTATATATATATATATATATAAAAATGTAGAGATGGGGTTACATCATGTTGCCCAGGCTGGTCTCAAACTCCTGACCTCAAGTGATCCACCCACCTCGGCCTCCCAAATTGCTGGGATTTTCGGCATGAGCCACTGAGCCCAGCTCGTTTTTAAAAAAGGATTTCTTGACCAGTCTCAGTGGCTCACACCTGTAATCCCAACACTTTGGGAGGGAGAGGTGGGTGGATCAACTGAGGTCAGGAGTTCGAGACCAGCCTGACCAACATGGAGAAACCCTGTCTCTACTAAAAAT
>NW_026653725.1:0-11273 GCF_009828535.3 Hylobates moloch | reverse complement strand
GGAACGCTCGGGGTTCCCGGCGGCGAAGCAGAGGAGGAGGCAGGCGGCGGCCCTGGTGGCTCCCCCCACCGGGACGGTGCGCGGCCCGGCCCATCTGGCGAACTCGCGGTGGTCGCGCGGCCCCGCGCGCCGCCGATCCCGGGCCCCTCCGCCGCCACCATGGCTCGGCCGCTAGTGCCCAGCTCGCAGAAGGCGCTGCTGCTGGAGCTCAAGGGGCTGCAGGAAGAGCCGGTCGAGGGCTTCCGCGTGACACTGGTGGACGAGGGCGACCTATACAACTGGGAGGTGGCCATCTTCGGGCCCCCCAACACCTACTACGAGGGCGGCTACTTCAAGGTGAGCGCGGCGACCCCCGCCCGGGTCCCGGAGCCGACGAGCGATCTCGGGCGCCGGGAACCAGCTCCCTGCCCCGCGGTCCTAGCGCTGTTCTTGGGCGGGCCCCGCAGCCTCCTGGCTTGGGCTTGTTTGCCTTCTATGGCCAGGTTCCCCCACCCAGCTCTGCCCGGCCCCCTCCTCGGGCGGTCTCGGGGACCTTCAGTCTCTGCTGCAGTCCCCGAAAATCCCCAGTTCCCTTTAAGGCACCGTCCGGTCCCCTGTTAAGCTCTTGGCCCCCGGAGGGGTGGCCGGGGGCCCTCCCTGTAGCATCTGGGCGTGGAGCTCTTGCCCACCTCCTCCTTGGCGTGGGCTCGACCCCGGCTGCCTCCCCCTCCGCCCCTGCGAGAAGGAGGGAGCGGAGCCGAGGCCCCGCCGGCCTTTCAGCTGCCCTCCCCGCCCTCCCCGGAGGAGACAAAGAGGCCCCCCCAGACCCCGCAGCTGCTATTGTTGGGGAGCTGGGCCCGTGAGCGGGGGAGCGAGGCCAGCCTGGGGGTGGCTGGCGCGGCCACTCGCTCAGGCTCCAACAAAGGCCCGGATGAGCCTTGGCAGCCAGGACCTGCCTGGAAAGCGGCCACCCTTGCCAATAGCAGCCGGCCAGGCGCCGTGGGCTCCATCCCCTGCTTTATGTAACCTGCGCTTTCCGGAAGGCTGAGGTAGGGGCGTGCCTCCCACCTGCTCCCTGCAGCTCTTCTCAGGCCTCCCGGCTCGGACCCGCGTCCCGGACCCCGACCTCAGAAGCTCCGGGTTCGCTCATCCCAGCTGGTCTTGGCCTTTCTCAGATTCCACTGAACAGGTGGCTTCTTGTGACCCAAACCCCGAGTTCTGGGCCATTTCTTCTGCCCTCTGGCGGTTTAATTCCAAGCAGTTTCTTGATGTTTTTGTTGTTGTTGGGAGCAGGGAGGCTGTTTCTGTCCCATGTGAAAAGGACTCAGGCCAAAAACAGGGCCGTTTTCTTGATCTAACGATCCAGACGTGACCTTTGACTCCTTTTAGCGTTCAGGGACCTCGTTCTCGGGGCCAAGAGGGACCAAGCGAGGGGCCCTGTGTGAGAGGTGGGGAACGAGCACCCTGTCCAGGAATCTCCCCCTCCCGCCGTCACTTCCTGCCAAGAGCTTGGACACGACACGGCACCGCCTGGCCCACTCTGCCCCGGCCAGCTGCGGGCGTGGGGCCGAGGGACGGATGCCTCCCGCGCGATGTGTGTCTGCTCTCCGGGCTAATGAATGTCTGAACCGCGCCCGCTCAGCGGCTGTGAGGGTAGCAGCCTGGTCTGCTGGGGGCCGTTCCTGAGCTGAGGTTCTGGGTTACAGCAGAGGGTGGGTGGCCCGTGGGTTCTGCATCTGGAATCCTGCGTCCCCACACAGGGAACAGAGTTTGGGCCTGGAGGTTGCCAAATGGTTTTAGCAGCCCCCTCCCCCAGCCCCTTTTGTGTGCTTGGGGGAGCAGCTGGCTATGAGGAGGGGCAGCCCCACCTGGAAGGCAGGCCTGTGAGGCGGCTGCTGTTCTGGAAGGAAGGGATGCGGGTTTCTGGCTGCTGCCCACCAAACCGGTTGCCAGGGATTGTGGGCCGGCATTAGGGGATAATCCGGTTTTCCAGATTTCCCGGGGAGGGGCCTCTAGACATCTGCCGCAGGGTCAGTCCTCAGAAGCCAGCGTTGAGACGGGGGTGCTGCCACCCACGAGGACTCTCCCTTCCCGCTGTGCTGGGAGGGAGCTGGGAGAGCGTGGAAGTACAGGAACTGCCGAGTGCCCAGGGCTGCTGCTGCCCAGCCACTGCCTGCAGCCACTGTTCCTTCAGGAGCCGGAGTGAGCCCTGGGGCAGGGGCCGCCGGAGAGAGCCCTGCACAGCTTGACTTGCAGTGTGCGCTTGGTGGGGCGCTGTCCTTCTCTGAGCCTGGGCCTGCTCCGGGTGAAAGGCATTCTTAGAGGTGCCGAAAACAAGAGGCTCATTGGGACTTGGTGGGGTTTGGTGCAGGTGAGGCCTTGGCTGTTGTGAAGGATTGGCACCTGAAACCCAGCGCCAGGCTTGGGGGGCCTGAAGTCTTGGGGAACTGCTAGGCAGTTCTGAGACAAGTTCCAGCCTACGGGGCCCCAGTGAGTTCTCTGTCAAACAGAGGACACCCCCCAAGACCCCCCTAGTGCCCTCCCTGTCCAGGCCTCGCCCACGATCACTCTTTGGGGATGCTGCCCTCGTGCCTTGGAGTGCTGAGTGCCACCAGGACCCTTGACCCAGACACCCCCTGTGTCTGGCACTGGGGCCCAGCAGGAAAACAGTGAGGCTTCCTTGTTTACCTGCTGTGGCCCAGGAGGGCTGTGGGTGGCATCACGCCCAGGCTGCAGGCCAGACAGCTCTGTCACGCGGCACGTGGCTGCAGTCCTCCCTCTGTGGCTGTCCTTGCCAGCAGGTCTGGACCCCCAGAGCCTGGGTGACCACAGGGGGCGATGCTGACAGGGAAGGGTCCTGCCAGGTTTCTGTGACCCATGGGTCTGCCTGCCTGACCCCCCAAGACCGGACACCTGAGGGCAGACGGCCATACTGACTCATCCCCTCCCATGGCCTGGGCCAGGGCAGATGTCACGAGTGTTTGCTGAGTGAGCAGTCATCTGTGTGAACCCTCCCCACACCCTGGCTGCCAAGGCTCTGGAGGTGCAGCCCTGCTCTTGGGCTTCAGCTCCATCCGAGGGGAGCCTGGAGCCCCTGCCAGTCCATTCTGTCTGCTGGTGGGTGCCCCTGGCCTGGGTCCCATGTGCCTGACCTGGGCTGCCACGGGCCTGGAGCCACGCGGGCAGCCAGTGCCCACGTTCCCCGGCAGCTGTGCTGGGCCAGGTCCCGGCCACCTGGATTGTGTAGGAGCTGGGACCAGCTCAGGTGACTTAGAAAAGGCTTGAGGCAGCCTTCTGGGGACTTGACCCCAGGCCCATGAGAGTCCCTGCCTTGGCCAGGATGGGGTGTCCCTCACACACACCCTCAGGCACCAGCACTGGGAGTGGGATGGCCTTGGGCACCTTGTGAGCTGGGGCAGGGCCTGGGGCTGGGCTGGGCTGAGCCACCCGCCTTCTGCCCCTGCAGGCGCGCCTCAAGTTCCCCATCGACTACCCATACTCTCCACCGGCCTTTCGATTCCTGACCAAGATGTGGCACCCTAACATCTACGAGGTGAGCGCGGCCCTCACGGGCCTCACATCCTCGTCCTCCGGGAACCGGGGCGCCGGGAGCCCGTGCTGACCTCTGACCTGTTCCGACCTGTCTTCTCCTTGTGCAGACAGGGGACGTGTGTATCTCCATCCTCCACCCACCGGTGGACGACCCCCAGAGTGGGGAGCTGCCCTCAGAGAGGTGGAACCCCACGCAGAACGTCAGGTAAGCCGGCCCCACCCCCCATGTCCACCCAGAACGTCAGGTAGGCTGGGCTTCCTCCCGTGTCCACCCAGACAATCAGGCCAGTCCCACCCCCCGTGTCCACCCAGAACACCAGGTAGGCCGGGCTCCCCCTGCAGGCCGTGGCACCGAGGCCCGATTCGGGACCTGCCAGCCGGCGGTCCTGGGCCTCACTCTACCTGCACGGTGGGTGCTTTCATGGGGCCTGCAGCACTGTGGTGTCTTTGCGGACTCCCACCAGGACCCCAGGCCGGCCCCACCGTCTGGAACCACCTAGAGGTGTCCCACCCTCCTCAGTCCTGGGTCCTTCTCCTTCCCCAGCCATCTCTGGGTTGGTCGCCTCGTGCCACGTGTGCCGCCCGGGCCTCGTCCCCGGGTGCGGGCACTGGGCCGTGTTGCCTGTGTGTCCTGGAGTGTAGTCCAGGCAGGACATGAGGGCAGCCCCGGGTCTGATGGAGGGGTCTGCACCTTGCTGCTCTCCCTGGTCTTGGCGTGGGAGGGAGGAGGCTGATGCAGGTCCAGCCCCTGCTGTTCTGGGGGCCTGAGACAGAAGCAGAGGCCATGAGGCCAGATGAAGGTCACCTGCTGGGCGGGTCCAGGTGTCCCCGTGACCCTCAGGGCCAGAGAAGAGCCGGAAGGCTGGGGTGCCCCGGGCCGCCCCACTCCAACCCGCCCTCCCCACAGGACCATCCTCCTGAGTGTGATCTCCCTCCTGAACGAGCCCAACACCTTCTCGCCTGCCAACGTGGATGCCTCCGTGATGTACAGGAAGTGGAAAGAGAGCAAGGGGAAGGATCGGGAGTACACAGACATCATCCGGTGAGGGCGGGCGGGGGCGTCACGGGAGGAGAGACTCAGATCCGGCCTGCACCCCAGCCCCTGGTCCCACGGCCACCCAGCCCCACCATCCTGGTGAGGGTGGCGGAGCTTCCTGGTGCCCACTTACAGGGTGCCAGTCACAGATGGAGGCTGGGCCGAGTGGCGGAAGGTCCAGCCAGGTTCAAGCCCAGCTTCTTGCCCCTTTTCTTTTTTTTTTTTTTTTTGGAGACAGAGTTTTACTCTGTTGCCCAGGCTGCAATGCAGTGGTGCAATCTCGGCTCACTGCAGCCTCCACTTCCTGGGTTCGAGCAGTTCTCCCCCTTCATCTTCCCGAGTAGCTGGGATTACAGGTGCCCACTACCACGCCTGGCTAATTTTTGTAATTTTTAGTAGAGGTGGGATTTCACCGTCTTAGCCAGGCTGGTCTCAAACTCCTGACCTCAGGTGATCTCCCCGCCTCGGCCTCCCAAAGTGCTGGGATGACAGGCGTGAGCCACCGCACCTGGCCTGGTGGTTAATGTTTTCATAGATTCTTCCAAGCTTTTCAGTTTAACGCATGTCCGTGCTTTCATGAAGAAATGGGGTCGTGCTGTGCGTGCCCAGTGACTGACTGTTAGTCAGGGGTGTTGGCCTTCCTTGTGTCCCGAGTGCGTCCCTGCAGGCTCTTGGCCTGGTGAGCTCTGGGTATGGCTGTGCAGCCACCTCCCAGTGCCTTCTGTACCTGCGGTCCACTTCGCCTGCGTGGCTGTGTGTGGTGACCCACGGCTCTCCCTCTCCCGTCACCCTCGTGCCCCAGAGCTGAGCCCCACAGCCCCTTCTCTTGGGTGCCTGTGTTCACATGAATGTGTAAACACTTGCGTGTCTGTGTACACAGACGAGGCTTTCTTTACGGGCTGACGGCCTTAACGGTTCCTGCTCTTCCTGTTACGTAGAGGCCTTTCCTATCCATTTTTTTTTTTTTCAGAGTGAAATTGCATAGATTTCCTCACAGAGGCCTCACCTACTTTCATTGGTATTTTGTATAAGCAGAATCTTAAAAACAACCTTTAAAATATTGCACACATAATCCATGTGTCTTCCTCGCCCCAGGACCCACGAGCATCCAGGGCACCTTCCCTCCTGCACTCGCTGGTCATCCCGGGGCAGCACCCTGGTGCTGGGCGGTCTCGGCTCTGAGCAGCCATGGTGGGCGGGCCCCGTGCGGCCTCCTGGGAAGTGCCCTGCAAGCACCTGCTGGCCTCTGGAGGTCACAGGTTAGCTAGCTGCCCTGGCCGTCCCTCTGTGCAGATGTCCTCGGTGGCCCTGGCCCGGCCGTGTCACCTGGCCCATGTGGCTGGCTCCTTGGCCCAGTTCTTCCCGGCCACCTCCCTGAGGCACCACCCCCCTGAGATCCCAGCACAGAAATAAAAGCCACACTATTTTTATCCGTCAAAACTCCCTGCGGGTCAACTCACATGTGCCATGTGGACTGCTGTGATTGCTGTTTCTGCCTGTTTTTAAGTCTGTGTGTGTGTTGGCCTTGTGGCAGCCCAAGTCCCACTGAGCTGTGCCGGGCGGGCTGCCGTGGAGCCTGGCTTGGTCAGGGATGTTGGTCTTGCTGAACAGCACCACCAGACGGTCCTCCAGCTCATGCTGGCGGTGTGCCGGCGGCACCTCCATGGCGCAGGTCAGTTCCCACCCTGGCCCTCCCCTGCGTCTCCCCATGGCAGCCACCCATGCAGTGCCGTCCCCGGGCCACCCGTCACCCACCCAGCCCATTGGAGAGTTTGGAAAGCAAAGCATGGCATCCGCTGGGTCCCGCCGCCCAGAGACGTCCCTGAGGCCAGACGCCTGCCCTCCATGCGTCGTGCCTCCCCATAGAAAGCACTGGGCTTGTGGGCTGGGCTTGAGGCTGTCTGTCCACTCCCTGGTGCCCTGCCATGCGGGCACTGTGGGACCCGCACACCCCGGTAGCAGCCAGGCCCAGAGCCCAGAGCCGTGCCTGGTTGGTGATAGGGGCTCGAGGGCTGGGTTGGAGTCCCGAGCCCATTGCCTGAGGCTGCAGCTTCGTTCCTGTTTTCTGTCAAATGGGGTCAACGTGCAGCCCGGCCCTGCTGTGCCACCCCTGGAAGCCCCTTTGCTTCCAGTCCTGGGGGGACATTCTTTGACGCGTGTTCTGGAGGTGGAGCTGGGGGCAGGTTCCTCGGTGTGCGCGGTGCGGCCCCTCGTAGGGCCTGGTGTGCGCGGCGGGCCCCTCATAGGGCCTAGTGTACACGGTGCCCTCCAGGAAGTTTGAGCTAACTTGTGCTCCCTTCCTGCCTAGAGGCCGGGATGGCCAGGCCCCCCAGGTTTAGAATCCTGATGAGGCCACGAAGAGGCTCAGGCCGTTTCTGCATTTCCCGTCTCGCCTGTGCTGGTTCCCAGCTCCAGGGATGGTCCTGCCTCCTGTCCTTGGGCCCTCCCTGCTGCTCCCTTTGCTCCCGCGCTCAGGAAAGGCTCTTGCTCCGAGTGGGGCTGCGTGGGCCTCCTGGCCGCCGGCATCTTTATTTCCTCCCAGCTCCTGATGGGTCCCTGTGGGGTGTGCCTCGGGGCGGGGTGGGCGGGTGTGACTGCACTGCTCCCGTCCAGCCTCCCACCCGCACCTCCTGCCCTTCCCGAGCCCCCTCCTCTGTCATCTCTCCCCCCGGAGCTCCTCATGCACAGGGCTTTGTCCTAAGTGGTCGCTACACGCCGTTTTAAGAGAAACCTGAGCGCTGGGATAAGCGTCGGACCTGGGGCAGGGGGGCCGGGCAGGGGCCGGGTCCAGGCACGTGGGTGGCGCCCTCACCCACCCTGTCCCCCCAGGAAGCAGGTCCTGGGGACCAAGGTGGACGCAGAGCGTGACGGCGTGAAGGTGCCCACCACGCTGGCCGAGTACTGCGTGAAGACCAAGGCGCCGGCGCCCGACGAGGGCTCGGACCTCTTCTACGACGACTACTACGAGGACGGCGAGGTGGAGGACGAGGCCGACAGCTGCTTCGGGGACGATGAGGATGACTCCGGCACGGAGGAGTCCTGACACCACCAGAATAAACTCGCAGAGTTTACCTCACTAGGGCCGGACCCGTGGCTCCTTAGACGACAGACTACCTCACGGAGGTTTTGTGCTGGTCCCCGTCTCCTCGGGTTGTTTCGTTTTGGCTCTTTTTCTCCTTCCCCGTGTCTGTTCTGGGTTTTCACTTGCTTCAGAGAAGAGGGGCTGCCCCACCGCCACTCACATCACTCGGGGCTTAGTGGACGGGTCCAGGGTGGGAGCGGCCGGCCCACCTGTCCTCTCGGGAGGGGAGCTGAGCCCGACTTCTGCCGGGGCCCCCCGGCTTCTGGACTGGCTGCACCCCGGAGGAGCCACGGGGGCGCTGCTGGGAACGTGGGCGGGGGGCCGTTCCCTGACACTGCCGGCCCAGGAGGCCCAGGTGTAGCGGTCCGAGGGGCCCGGTCCCACCTGTCAGCTCCAGGGCCTGGAGCCACGTCCAGCACAGAGTGGACGGATTCACCGTGGCCGACTCTTCTCCCTGCTTTGGTTTGTTTGAAATCTAAATAAAACTACTTTATGAGAGGCCAGAGAAGCTGTGCTTGGGAGGGAGAGGCAGCCCCCAGGTCCATGAGTGACTGCATGTGGCCAGCCCCACCGGGACCCTGGCTACGCCAGGTGTGGATCTGGGAGGCCTGCCCTGGGAGGCACAGGGAGCAGCCTGGTCCTGCGGCCTGTACGCTCCCATGACTTGGGTCAGACAGGCCTGGGCAGCATCCCCCAGCCTGCGGGACAGGGGCGGCCAGAAAGCCCCCAGAGTTCCTCCCTGTGACCAGGTGCATCTAGTGGGACAGGAGCTGCCTCTGCAGGCACCAGCAAAGCTTCGTCCTGGGTACACAGCCGCCTGGGTGTTGATCTTAGCAGCTCAGGGCTCCCAGGGCCACAGATGCCCCCGATCAGCACTCCGGCGGCTCTAGCTCCCTCCAGGCACAGCCTCGGGGTGGGGAGCCGTGGCCCTGGGCACACACAGGGCAGGCACCTCACATCCTGGTGTCAGGAAGTCCCGAGCATCATTTTATTTCATGTCACGGAGGAAAGCTCGGAGCTTCACTGCCCTCCCAGGGCACACTGGCTTCCAGGAACCTGCCTGCGTTCAGCTCTCCAGAAGCTCCTGGCCTTGCTTCTGGGTACCCGAAAAGCCGCCCAGTGGCTGATTCAGGGTGGAGGAGCTGTGAGGATGAGGTTTCCCACCAAGTTCAGACAGAAAATGGAGCCCTGGGGTCTCAGCAAACCATGGCCCTCAGGGCAAACCTGGCGTCCGCCCCTATTGCGAATGAAGTCTTAGTGGCACAGCCACACCCAAGTCTCAGGATCATCCATAGCTGCTTGGTTTTGTTTCGTTTTTGAGACACAGTCTTGTTCTGTCGCCCAGGCTGGAGTGCAGTGGCGCCATCTCGGCTCACTGCTACCTCCGCCTCCCAGGTTCACGCCATTCTCCTGTCTCAGCCTCCCGAGTAGCTGGGACTACAGGTGCGCGCCACCATGCCCAGCTAATTTTTGTATTTTTAGTAGAGACGGGGTTTCACCGTGTTGGCCAGGCTGGTGTCCAACTCCCAACCTCAGGTGATCGCCCACCTTGGCCTCCCAAAGTGCTGGGATTACAGGCGTGACCCGTGCACTCAGCCTAAATTTATTTATTTTTGAGACAGGGTCTTGCTCTGTCACCCAGGCCAAAGAGCAGTGGCGCAATTACGGCTCACTGCAGCCTCGACCTCCTGGGCTCAAGCGATCCTCCTGCCCCAGTCTCCTAAAGTGCTGGGATTACAGGTGTGAGCCACCACCTCCGGCCAGTATCTTTATTCATGAAGACCAAAAACTAGAACAGCCCAAATATCCGTCTGCTGGTGAATGCATAAACACAGCGTGGTCCATCCACACAATGGTATGTGACGCAGCCACGAAACGGAGCGAGGCTCTGACACAGGCCACAGCCTGGATGCACCTTGAGGACGTCACGCTCGGAGAGACGCCAACGCGACAGATCCTGTGTGATTCCACTCCTGGGAGGTCCCTAGAGTCCGACTCAGAGACAGGAAGTAGTGGCCGGGCACGGTGGCTCATGCCTGTAATCCCAGCACTGGGAGGCCGAGGCAGGTAGATCACCTGAGGTCAGGAGTTTGAGACCAGCCTGGTCAACACGGTGAAACATGGTCTCTACTAAGAATACAAAAATCAGCCGGGCGTGGTGGCAGGCACCTGTAGTCCCAGCTACTCGGGAGGCTGAGGCAGGAGAATGGTGTGAACCCGGAAGCCCGGCCTCTATAAATAATTTTAAAATTACCCATACATGGTGATAGCACCTGTCATCACAGATCATCACAGATACTCGGGAGGCTGTGGCAGGAGGATCGCCTGAGCCCCGGAGTTCGAGGCTGCCGTGAGCCACGATCACACCATTGCACTCCAACCTGGGCAGTGGAGACCCCGTCTCTAAAAATGAATAATAAAAGTGTTCCTTGGCCGGGCGCGGTGGCTCACGCCTGTAGTCCCAGCACTTCGGGAGGCCGAGGCGGGCGGATCAGGAGATGGAGACCATCCTGGCTACCACGGTGAAACCCCGTCTCTACTAAAAATACAAAAAAATTAGCCGGGCGTGGTGGCGGGAGGCTCTAGTCCCAGCTACTCGGGAGGCTGAGGCAGGAGAATGGCTTTGCAGTGAGCGGAGATCGCGCCATTGCACTCCAGCCTGGGTGACAGTGAGACTCTGTCTCTGAAAAAAAAAAAAAGGTGTTACTTTTTCAGGTGTGATGATGGTTGTGTGGCTTCATCTCCAGTCCTCTTTGAGAAACACTTTCTAAAATGCTCAAGGGTGGAGGGTGTGCAGCGGTGGGCGGGGCTGTGACTGTTACCTCCCCCACAGGAAGCGCGTGCGGGGAGGCTTGGGGCTGGGGCCAGCACCCACACCGGGTCTCCACAGCGGCATGGAGGCCTGTGTGTCTTCACTGCTGGTGCTGGCCCTGGGGGTCCTGTCGATAGGTGAGTGGGAGCCAGAGTGCAGGGGGGACACTGAGGCCCAGCGCTCTCGGGGGGGGGGGAGTCCCTGGATGGGAGGGGTGGGCGTGGGCGCCAACATCCTGGGTGTAAGAGCGGAGATTCATCCTTGTTTGGAGGGAGACTGAGGCCTGGGACGTCCCGAGTTCCTCACGCTTCACCCCGAGTGGACATCCCAGGACCGTGGGAGTGGGTGGTGGCCACCGGCTCACCTCGTCCATCCTCCCGGCGGCAGCCAGAAGGCAGCAGTCACACTCACACCCAAGGTGCAGAGCAGGAAACTGAGGCTCGGCGAAGGAGATACTGACCTAGGACTGACCAGCTGGGAGGGCAGAGCTGGGACTCGATCTCTGCCGGCTGCCTGCCACCACCAAGGGCTTGGCTGGGACTAGGTGCCCAGCAGTGAGGGAGGAGGGAGGTGGGTGGCGGCTCCCCTGCATTCCAGCTGGACTGAGTGACAGGGGCTCTTGATGAGTTGGGAACCCAAGAAGATGGACAGAGGTAGGAATCCAGCCATCAGTCATCATCATCCTTCCTCCCATTCTTCTTTCCTTCCACCCTGGGTCCATCATCCCTCCCTCCCTCCCTCCTTTCATCTCCCCCTTCCTTCCCTCCACCCGTCCATCCACCCATCATTCCTCCTCCCATTCTTCCACCCAC
>NW_026653724.1:9430-11274 GCF_009828535.3 Hylobates moloch | reverse complement strand
AAAAAAAAAAAAAAAAAGGCTGGGCACAGTGGCTCATGCCTATAATCCCAGCACTTTGGGAGGCTGAGGCAGGTGGATCACCTGAGGTCAGGAGTTCAAGACTAGCCTGGCCAACATGGTGAAACCCCGTCTCTACTAAAAATACAAAAATAGCTGGGCATGGTGGTGGGTGCGTGTAATCCCAGCTACTTGGGAGGCTGAAGCAGGAGAATCACTTGAACCCGGGAGAGGTTGCAGTGAGCTGGGATCTCACCACTGCACTCCAGCCTGGGTGAGAGCAAGACTCCATCTAAAAAAAGAATGAGGTGAGGCGAGGCGGGGCGGCTTGGGGTGGGATGAGGCGAGGCGTTCTGCACTTGTGGTCCCAGCTACTCTAGAGGCTGAGGTGGGAGGATCACAAAAAATACAACCCTGTACATGAATGTTCATAGCAGCTTTATTTGTAATAGCCACAAAGTGAAACAGCCCAAATGCCTTTTCAACATTAGGGATGAATGTTTATCTCAGTGATATGCCCATACTATGGAACAGTGCTCAGCAATACAAAGGACCAAACCCTTGATACATGCAACGATTTGGATGGATTTCCACAGGATTATGCTGAGTGAAAAAGCCAATCTGAAAAAATTGCGTATTGTATGATTTCTTTTATACAATAACCCTGAAATAAGAAAATAGAGATTAGGTGCTGCAAGGGATTAGGGTGGTGGAGAAGGTAGGTGTCTGTTCCATTTATAAAGGGGTAGCACAAGAGAGCTTTGTGGGGATGGAAGCCTTCTCTGTCTTGAATGTGGTAGTGGTTACATGTGAAATAACTGAATGGAATTAAACTCACACAAATAAGTGCACACAAAACTGGTGAAATCTGAATACACTCTGGATTGCACCAACGTTAATATCCTGGTTTTGACATGGTACTATAGTTATGCCGGATGTTACCATTTGAGGAATTGAGTGAAGAGTGCATGGGTCCTCCCTATATAATTTTTGTTACCACTGCATGTGAATTTATAATAATAATAATAATAATAATCATCATCATCATCATCATCATTATTATTTTGAAACGAGGTCTCGCTCTGTCGCCCAGGCATGATCTGGGCTCACTGCAACCTCCCCCTCCTGGGTTCAAGTGATTCGTGTGCCTCAGCCTCCCAAGTAGCTGGGATTGCTGGGGTGTACCATCACACCCAGCTAAGTTTTGTATTTTTAGTAGAGACAGGGTTTCCCCATGTTGCCCAGGCTGGTCTCAAACCCCTGACCTCAGGGGATCCACCCACCTCGGCCTCTCAAAGTGCTGGGATTACAGGCGTAGCCACCAGGCCTGGCCTTTACTTTTTTTTTTTTTTTTTCCAAGACAGGTTCTCCCTCGGTTGCCCAGGCTGGAGTGCAGTGGCACAATCACAGCTCACTGTAGCCTTGATCTCTTGGGTTCAAGCGGTCCTCCCACCTCAGCCTCCTGAGTAGCTGGGACTGCAGGCTCGCACCAACAGGCTCAACTAGTTTTTGTATATTTTGTAGAGCCAGGGACTCCCTATGTTGCCCAAGCTGGTCTGGAACTCCTGGGCTCAAGGAATCTGCCCACCTCAGCCTCCTAAAGTGCTAGAATGACAGGCATGAGCCACTGTGCCTGACTAGAAAGGACATTATTGAGACAAGTGGTAAAACTTGAATGGAGTTTGAGGATTATATGGTAGCAACATATTACATCATTTCCTGATTTTGATGGCTGTATTTTGGTTATATAAGAGCACGTTCTCATTTGTAGGAAATACACATTAAAGCATTCAGGGCTGATGAGGCATCAGGTTAGCAACTTAATTTTTTTTTTTTTTTTTTTTTTT
>NW_026653724.1:919-9330 GCF_009828535.3 Hylobates moloch | reverse complement strand
ATCCCCCCCCCCCCCCCTTGGCTTCCCAAAGTGCTGGGATTACAGGCATGAGCCACCATGCATGGCCTTTAATTTTTTTTTTTTTTTCTAACCCAAGTATGTGACCAAGCACTTTAATTTTAAGTAGTTCAAAAAGAAAAGTTATGTGTACTATACCTGTGACTTTTCTGTAAGCTTGGGAATTTTTCAAAGCAATATATTGTTTAAAACATCAACCAAGGTTATCTGCACAATTTTTTTTTCTTTTGAGACAGAGTTTCATTCTTGTTGCCCAGGCTGGAGTGCAATGGCACAATCTTGGCTTATTGCAACCTCCGCTTCCTGGGTTCAAGCAATTTTCCTGCCTCAGCCTCCTGAGTAGCTGGGATTACAGGCGCATACCACCACACCACACTAATTTTTGTATTTTTAGTAGAGACGGCATTTCACAGTGTTGGCCAGGCTGGTCTTGAACTCCTGACCTCAGGTGATCCATCTACCTCGGCTTCCCAAAGTGCTGGGATTACAGGCATGAGCCACTGCACCTGGCCTGTTTTGTTTTTGCTTTTTGTTTTGTTTTGTTTTGTTTTTGAGACAGGATCTCGCTCTGTTGCCCAGGCTGGAGTGCAGTAGCACTATCTCAGCTCACTGCAGCTTCTGCCTCCTGGGTTCAAGCGATTCTAGTGTCTCAGCCTCCCCATCAGCTGGTACTACAGGCATGTGCCACCTCGCTCGCCTAAGTTTTGTATTTTTGGTACAGACTGGGTTTCACCATGTTGCCTAGGCTGGTCTTGAACTCTTGACCTCAAGTGACTCTCCCGCCTCGGCCTCCCAAAGTGCTGGGATTACAAGCTTGAGCCACCGCACCTGGCCCCAAATATATAATTTTAAATAATTTTCCTTTGGATAATAAATATGGATAAGTCATTAGTGAACTAATTTGAACAAATACAGATAGTAAGGAGTACAAGAGAAGGGCCAGATGCGGTGGCTCACGCCTGTACCTTGGGAGGCCAAGGTGGGCAGATCACCTGAGGTCAGGAGAAAAAAAAAGGTATTAATACAGTAGGAATAGTAGTTGGATTGTATTTATTATTATTATTATTGTTTTTTGTTTGTTTTTGAGACAGAGTCTCCCACTGTCACCCAGGCTGGAATGCAATGGTGCAATATCGGCTCACTGCAACCTCCGCCTCCCAGGTTCAAGCAATTCTCCTGCCTCAGCCTCCCGAGTAGCTGGGATTACAGGCACACACCACCACACCCAGCTAATTTTTTGTATTTTTAGTAGAGGCAGGGTTTCACTATGTTGGCCAGACTGGTCTCGAACTACTGACTTGGTGATCCGCTCCCCTCAGCCTCCCAAAGTGCTGGGATTGCAGGCGTGAGCCACTGCTCCCGGTCAAATTTTATTTTTTAATATTTTTTTGAGACAGGGTCTAGCTCTATCTCCAGGCTGGAGAGCAGTGGTGCAATGATGGTTCACTGTGGCCTCAACCTCCTGGGTTCAAGCGATCCTCCCACCTCAGCCTGGTGAGCAGCTGGGACTACAGGTGCTTGCCACCATGCCCAGTTAATTTTTAAATTTTTTTTGAAGAGGCTGGGTGCAGTGGCTCAGCACTTTGAGAGGCCAAGGTGGGTGGATCACTTGAGGCCAGGAGTTCAAGACCAGCCCTGCCAACATGGCAAAACCCATCTCTACTAAAAGTACAAAAAATGAAAAAAAATTAGCTGCACGTGGTGGTGTGCCTGTGGTTCCAGCTACATGGGAGGCTGAAACATGGAATCGCTTGAACCCAGGAGGGGGAGGTTGCAGTGAGCTGAGATTGTGCCACTGCACTCCAGCCTGGGTGACAAAGTGAGACTACGTCTAAAAAAAAAAAAAAAAGGCCAGGCGCTGTGGCTCACGCCTGTAATCCCTGTACTTTGGGAGGCCGAGGAGGGTGGATCACCTGAGATCAGGAGTTCGAGACCAACCTGGCCAACATGATGAAACCCCATCTCTACTAAAAATACAAAAAATTAGCTGGGTGTGTGTGGTGGCAGTCACCTATAATCCCAGCTACTCAGGAGGCTGAGGCAGGAGAATTGCTTGAACCCGGGAGGCAGAGGTTGCAGTGAGCTGAGATCATGCCACTGCACACCAGCCTGGGCAACAAGAGTAATATTCTGTCTCAAAAAAAAAAAATTTAAAAATTTTAAAAATGGTTCTCCTGAGGCAGGAGAATTGCTTGAACCTGGGAGGCAGAAGTTGCAATGAGCTGAGATTACATCACTGCATTGCAGCCTGGGCGATAGAGCAAGACCATGTCTCACCTAAATAAATAAAGGAAAAGAAAGCCATATCTCAACATATCATTTGTAATATAACACAGGAAAATAATTCAGGAAATAAGCTTTTCAAAACACGGAACTGACACACACCCACTCACTCACCCCAGTCGCCCCTCATTCCTCACCCCGCAGACTCTCTATTAGTGACCCCATAGATAGGCACAACTTGGCTTTCCCCTGCCCCTATCCTTGAGCGAAGTCGTCATTCCTGACACAAGCCAGTGTCTAGATGATTCGCTGTAACAAAGGCCCCTTCTGCCTTACATCTGGTCCCGTCTCTCACTCCTGGCTTATATAATTGCCGCCTTTCACATCCTTCTTAGCAGCTGTGAAGTCTCAGTTTGCCCACAGCCAATATGGCCTTGTTGGCCTTGGGGGTCTTGCTCCTTCGGTGCTTGGGGGCTGTCCGTCTGTCTGCAGTGATGCCTCCCAAGGCGCAGCTTCTCCAGCGAGTGGGGCTTAGGTGTGGGGGCAGTGCAGGTGGCAGCCAGGGGTGGGGTGGGGTGGGGTTGAGCGTGGAGTTGGGCGTGGAGTTGGGTAGACAGAGGTTGGAGTGTTGGAACTGCGTCTCACAGTGTGACGTTTGGAGAACTCAAAGACATAAAACTCTAAAAACACATAAAGTCAATTATGGAAATATAAAAAGTCTATACACATATGTGATATATGTTGGATTTTAAGATCATTTTCATAAAAATTGTTGAAACTTGTAATAGTTACAGGCCAGTTCGTTATACTTTTTATTACCTTTCGTTCATGTGTTTTAAGTTTCCATAATAAAAACTTTTTAAAAGGCTGAAGTGCAATGGTGCGATCTCAGCTTACTGCAACCTCCGCCTCCTGGGTTCAAGCAATTCTCCTGCCTCAGCCTCCCAAGTAGCTGGGATTACAGGCACACACCACCACGCCTGGCTAATTTTTTTGTTTGTTTGTTTAGATAGAGTCTCACTCTGTCACCTGGGCCAGAGTGCAGTGGCGTGATCTTGGCTCACTGCAACCTCTGCCTCTCAGGTTCAAGCGATTCTCCAGCTTCAGCCTCCCAAGTAGCTGGGATTACAGGCGCCTGCCACCACGTCCGGCTAATTTTTTGTATTTTTAGTAGAGACGGGGTTTCACCATGTTGGCCAGGCTGGTCTCAAACTCCTGACCTCGTGATTCGCCTGTCTCGACCTCCCAAAGTGCTGGGATTACAGGCTTGAGCCACTGCGCCCTGCCCTATTTTTGTATTTTTAGTAGAGATGGAGTTTCACCATGTCGGTCAGGCTGGTCTCGAACTCCTGGTCCTCAGGTGATCCACCTGCCTCAGCCTCCCAAAGTGCTGAGATTACAGGCGTGAGCCACCGTGCCTGGCCCTTCTTATTTATTTTTGAGATAGGGTCCCATTGTGTCACCCAGGCTGGAGCGTAGTGGCGCAATTTTGGCTCATTACAGCCTTCACCTCCCCGGCTCAAGCAATCCTCCCACCTCAGCCTCCTGAGTACCAGCTCAACTAGTTTTTGTAATTTTGTAGAGACAGAGTTCTCCCTATGTTGTCCAGGCTGGTATGGAACTCCTGGGCTCAAGCAACCTGCCCACCTCAGCCTCCCAAAGTGGTGGGATTACAAGCATGAACCACCGCCTGGTTACATGTAGTATTGACCTTATATCCTTCTGCATCTGTGATTGCATTTCCTTATATATATGTATGTGTAGTGTGTGTGTGTGTGTGTGTGTGTGTGTGTGTGTGTGGTGTGTGTGTATCCTACTCATGTATTGCTGTATAACAGATTACCCCTGACCATGTTGGCAGAGGGAGTGCTTCTGTTGTACCAAATGGAAACCACCTGAGATGGCATTCATCACCTAGAAGCCACCCACCGACAAAGCTATGTTGTCTACCCCACGTTAACACTGAGGTACCAGAAATAAGGAAAGTCCTTATGACTCTGAGAGACCTGAAGGGGGTTTGTGGGGTGAGTGGTGGGGTCTGTTTGGTAAGTAATGATATAGTCTATGAATAAAATGATGGGGAAGTCTGTGGCCTGAGTGCTGGGGGTTCTGGCGTCCTGTAGGCTGAGTGATGGACTCTGTGGGGTTAGGTATGCAGCGTTGGGGCAGTGAATGACAGGAGTGGCTCCATCATGGCTCACTGCATCCTTGACCTCCTGGGCTCAAGTAATCCTCCCACCTCAGCCTCCTGAGTAGCTGGGACCACAGGCACGCACCACGATGCCTGGCTAATTTTTTAGTTTTTTTGTAGAGGCGGGGTTTCACGTGTTGCCCAGGCTGGTCTTGAACTCCTGGGCTCAAGTGATCTGCCTGCTTCAACCTCCCAAAGTGCGGGGATTACAGGCATGACCCACCTCGCCTGGCCAATTTTCATTTCTCTAGGATAAATGCCCAAGAATGCAACTGCTACATCGTATGTTTAATTTTATAAGAAACTTACCAAACCATTTTCCAGGGCGGTTGTACCTTTCTGCATTACCACCAGCAATCTAAGAATGATCAAGTTTCTCTGTATCCTAGCCACCATTTGGTGTCACTATATTTTATTTCAGGTGCTCCGGTATATGTATACTGATATCTCATTGTAGTCAAAATTTGTGTTTCACTAATGGCCAGTGATGTTGAACATCTTTTCATGTACTTATTTGCCACCTGTATACCCTCTTTAGTGAAATATCTCTTCATGTCTTTTGCCCATTTTCCAATTGGATTATTTGTTTTTATCCGATTGAGTTTTGAGAGTTCCTTAAATATTCTGGAAAGTGGTCCTTTGTGAGATATATAGTTTGCCAATACAGTTTGTTCAGGTAAATGATAGGTATTTTAAAATTTGTATGTCTGTATCTGTGATTAGATCTATGCAGTATATCTCACAAAGAATATATCTCAAAACACGTTTATGAGCCTAACGTGTTTTATAGCATTATTTCCTTATTATCTTTGTAATGGCTTTGTAAGATGTATAGTTTGCCAATATTTTCTCCCGGTCTGTAACTTGTCTTTTCACCTTCCATCTTCACATGAGATTTTATAGAATAAAAGTTTTACATTTTTGATGAGGGACAGTTGATCAAGTTTTCCTGTAATAGATCATGCTTTTGGTGTCAAGTTTAAGAACTCTGGGCCGGGCGCAGTGGCTCATGCCTGTAATCCCAGCACTTTGGGAAGCTGAGGCGGGCGGATCACTTGAGATCAGGAGTTCGAGACCAGCCAGGCCAACATGGTGAAACCCCGTCTCTATTAAAAATACAAAAATTAGCTGGGTGTGGTGTTGTACGCCTGTAGTCCCAGCTACTCGGGAAGCTGAGGCAAGAGAATCGCTTGAACCTGGGAGGTGGAGGTTGCAGTGAGCCAAGATTGCACCATTGCACTCCAGCCTGGGTGACAATAGCAAAACTCCATCTCAAAACAAAAACCAAGAACTCTGCCCATCTCAAAATTCCAAAATTTTTTTCCTATGCCTTTTTCCTATAAGTTTTACAGTTTTACATTTTGCACTAACTTTTGTGTAAGATGTGACTGAGTTCGAGGCTCAGTTTTTCCCTATAGATCTCCACTTGCTCCAGCACCATTTGTTGAAAAGTCTATCCTTCTCCATTATATTGCTTTTGTAACTTTCTCAAAATAAATTGACCATACTTGTGTGGGGCTTCTTCTGGGTTTTCTATTCTGTTTCATTGATTTATGTGCCAATTCCTCCACCAATACTGCACTGTCATGATTGATGTGGCTATATAGTAAGCTTTAATACTGAATAGAATGATTCCTTCTACTTTGTTCTTCTTTCTCAAAATTGCCTTAGTTATTCTAGTTCCTTTGTCATTCCATATTAATTTGAAACAATTATTGTCTATGTCTGTGAAAAATCTTTGTTGGGATTTTGATAGGAATTGCATTAAACTTAGGTACCAATTTTGGGGAAAATGGGCATTTTTTTTTTTTTTTTTTTTGAGATGGGGTCTCACTCTGTCACCTGGGTTGGAGTGTAGTGGCGCAATCTCGATTCACTGCCTCCACCTCCCAGGCTCAAGTAATCATCCCACCTCAGCCTCTGAGTAGCTGGGACTACAGGCATGTGCCACCATGCCCAGCTAATTTTTTTTTTTGGTAGAGATGGGGTTTTGCCATGTTTTCCAGGCTGGTCTCGAACTCCTGAGCTCAGGAGTTCCACCCACCTTGGCCTCCCAAAGTGCTGTGATTACAGGCGTGAGCCACCATGCCCAGCCTGAAAATGGGCATATTTACTGTGTTGAGCTTTCCAATCCATGAACGCAGCATACCTCTCCATTTATTTAGTCTTTTTTTATTTTATCAGGATTTCGTAATTTCATCGTATAGATCCTGTATAAGTTTTGTTAGGTGTACACCCACATATTTCCTTTTCTTAGGACTAATTGTAAGTTGTATTGTATTTTAAATGTCAGTTTCTATATGTTTATTGTTAGTATACAGTGTGATTGTTTTGCTTGTTGATTTTTTTTTTTTTAGAGACGGGGTCTCCCTCTGTCACCCAGGCTGGAGTACAGTGACACAGTCATAGCTTACTGCAGCTTTAAACTCCTGGGCTCAAGGGACCCTCCCAAGTAGCTGGGACGACAGATGCATGCCACCATCCTTGGCCAATTCTGTTTCGGTAAAGATGGGGTCTTGCTATGTTGCCCAGGCTGGTCTCAAACTCCTGGCCTCAAGCAATCCTCCTGCCTTAGCCTCTGGAATAGCCAGGATTACAGGTGCAAGCCACCACACCCAGCTCTTTCTTGTTTTTGATTGTTGATCTTGTATTCAGCAATCTCACTGAGCTCCCTGATGAATTCTAGTTGGCTTTTTTTTTTCTGTAGATTTTTTGGGATATTTTACATAGATAATAATATGATTTACAAATAGGGACAGTTTTATTTTTCCCTTTACAATTGGTATGCTTGTATTCCCTTCCTTGTGTTATGGTGACTAGAACTTTTAGTACTGTGTTGAATAAGAATGGTGAGAGAAGGCCGGGTGTGGTGGTTCATGCCTGTAATCCCAGCACTTTGGGAGGCCAAGGAGGAGGATCGCTTGAGTCCAGGAGTTGGAGACCAGCCTGGGCAATATGGTGAAACCCTGTCTCTACAAAAAACACAAAAATCAACTGGGCATGGTGGCACACACCTGTGGTCCCAGCTACTTGGGAAGGCTGAGGTGGGAGGATCGCTTGAGCTTGAGAGGTCAAGACTGCAGTGAACCATAATCTCACCACTGCATTCCAGCCTAGGTGACAGAGTGAGACCCTGTCAAAAAAATAAATAAATAAATAATAAAAATAAAAAAAGAAGAAGAAGAAAAGAAAAAGAATGGTGAGAGAAGATATTCTTGCTCCCTATCTTAGGGGGAAATAATTCAGTCTTTCACCAATAATTTGATGTTAGCTGTAGGTTTTTTGTAGATGCTCTTTATCAAGTTGAGGTCATTCTTCTCTATTTCTAACTTGCTGAGACTTTTTTTTTTTTTTGAGATGGAGTCTCGCTCTGTCACCCAGACTGGAGTGCAGTGGCTCGATCTCAGCTCACTGCAACCTCCGCCTCCTGGGTTTGAGCAATTCTCCTGTCTCAGCCTCCTGGGTAGCTGGGACTACAGGCGCCCACCACCATGCCTGGCTAATGTTTGTATTTTTAGTAGAGACGGGGTTTCACCATATTGGTCAGGCTGGTCTCGAACTCCTGACTTCAGGTGATCCACCCACTTTGGCCTTACAAAGTGCTGGGATTACAGGCATGAGCCACTGCGCCCAGCTGCTGAGACTTTTAAAAATCAAGAATTTGTGTTGGATTTTTTCAGATGTCTTCTCTACATCTACTAATGTGATTGTATAATTTTTCTTCTTAGGTTGTTAATATGGTGGATGACATTGATTGATTTTCAATATTGAACCAATATGCAATATTAAAACAATATTGCATATCTTGAATTAATCTCACTTGGTCATGGTTTATAGCTCTTTTAATACATTGTTGTATTTGGTTTGCTAATATTTTGTTGAGGATTTTTGTGTCTAGGTTCATATAGGATATTGGTTTACAGATTTCTTTCTTCCTTCCTTCCTTCCTTCCTTCCTTCCTTCCTTCCTTCCTTCCTTC
>NW_026653724.1:0-900 GCF_009828535.3 Hylobates moloch | reverse complement strand
TTCTTTCTTTCTTTCTTTCTTTCTTTCTTTCTTTCTTTCTTCTTTCTTTCTTTCTTTCTTTTTTGAGATGAAATCTCGCTCTATCACCCAGGCTGGAGTGCAGTGGCGTGATCTCGGCTCACTGCAATCTCCACTTCCCAGGTTTGAAGTGATTCTCCTGCCTCAGCCTCCTGAGTAGCTGGGATGACAGGCGCGTACCACCACACCCAGCTAATTTTTGTATTTTTAGTAGAGACGGGGTTTCACCATGTTGGTCAGGCTGGTCTCAAACTCCCGACCTCAGGTGATCCACCCACCTCGGCCTCCCAAATTACTGGGATTACAGGTGTGAGTCACCGCTCCCAGCCATATTTGTTGTTTAATGTTGGCATTGGCTGAGTGCAGTGGCTCACACCTGTAATCCCAGCACTTTGGGAGGCCGAGGCAGGTGGATCACAAGGTCAGGAGCTTGAGACCAGCCTGACCAACATGGTGATACCCTGTCTCTGCTAAAAATAGAAAAATTAGCCGGGTGTGGTGGCAGATACCTGTAGTCCCAGCTACTCGGAAGGCTGAGGCAGGAGAATTGCTTGAACTGGGGAGGTGGAGGTTGCAATGAGCCAAGATCTTGCCATTGCACTCTAGCCTGGGCGACAGAGCGCGACTCCGTCTCAAAAAAAAAAAAAGTTGGCATTGCCTGTTTTTGTCTCAGGGTAATTCTAATGTCATAAAAGGAGTTGAGAAATGTTCTCTTCTATTTTCTATAAGCGATTACGTAAAAGTGCTGTTAATTCTTTAAATGTTTGGTAGAAACCTCCAGTGAAACCATCTAGATTTGGAGATTTCATTTCCTTGAGCTTTTAAATTATAAATTTATTTACATTTATTTAATGGTCATTCAGATTATTTATTTTATCTTAG
>NW_026653723.1:0-11278 GCF_009828535.3 Hylobates moloch | reverse complement strand
ATTTCTAATCAGCATTTCTTCATAATTCTCCTAGTTACCTTTTGATCACAGTTGGAGTTGTATATGTCAAGTCATTTCCTCAGTCCAGGAAAGATATTTTGAAAGATTTGGTAGAAATGTGCCGTGGTGTGCAGCATCCCTTGAGGGGTCTGTTTCTTCGAAATTACCTTCTTCAGTGTACCAGAAATATCTTACCTGATGAAGGAGAGCCAACAGAGTAAGTGATTTTCTTTCTTGATTTTGTTGCAATATTTCTTTCATTGTAGAATGTATAAAAGTGTGGAAACATGTATAGAAACAAAGTAAGTATGAATAATTCTTCCACCCAGTCAGCCATTTAGGCAGCATTTGTATATAGATTTCCTTTGTCATATAGAACTCCTCAGTATATGTGGTATGATATAAAATGTACTCTTATGCAAATTTTATCTTTGGATTATTAGGACCTGCTTTTTTCATTTAATGTAATTTTTTTCCACTACATTAAATCTTCTTTGAAAATACAACTTTTTTTAAGAGAGTTATATTTGGAAATTGAATTCGTAATGAAATAATAAAGTGTGAGCCAGCTGGATTTCATAATTGTTCCTTTAGTGTCTATCAGTTTTTATAATTTATAGACTGCTAGTTACCTTGGAATATAAGTGATTTGAATTAGCTGTTACGAGTTAGCTATTAACTCCAGAGAAGGAAAAATAAAAGCCATTCAGAGACACTCCTGTTTCTTGTGTAATTAGTATTCCAGCATCAGAGTCTACTGTACTTTTATCCCACAGCAGGGGCAGATGGTCAGCCAACTGTGGTCTTCAGTGGGGTGGGGTAAGCTGTTCACATGACAGGTCCCTAGATTAAAGAAGTTCATTCCTTTTTTAAAAAGTTTTTTCATTTATTTTCTTTCTTTTTTTAATTTTTAATCTTTTTTCAGTTTGCCCCAACAGATTTTTTTCTTTTTAGTATTTTCATTTATTTCTAAGGTTTTTAATATATCATTTATTTCTAATGTTTTTTAATATATCTGCATCAATTTCTTTTAAAACAGTACAGAAAAGATAAAACATTTAACAATGTAGAGAAATTGATGAAGTTATTTGCTTTATTATGTTTTGACTTCCATTTTGAGCATTTAATTAGGCAATCAATAACAATTTTTGAAAGGTACTGAGGTCTCCATCCTAGGAGAAGTAGAAAAATAAAGCAGGAAATCCATGATCTCTTCCCTCACAAAGCTTACATTCCAATTAAAAACAAAATATTCAACAGTAAAATGATGTAGTTAGCAGTACACCATAGGTGTTACATTTTTTAGCCTTTTGTTTTTGTTTTTGGTTTGTAGGGATGGGGTCTCATTATGTTGCCCAGGCCAGTTTTAAACTCCTGGCCTAAAGCGATCTTCCTGCCTTGGCCTCCCAAAGCACTGGATTACAGACATGAGCCACCATCCCCATCCTTCTAGCCTTTTTGAATTAAGGAAGTTGCCATAAGAGCAAGTCCAGTTGGCCCAGGGTAAGGAGTTGGGGAAAGTAATTTGCCCTTTAAATTTATACTGTCCTCACCATGGTACTTTTTACCCTAGAGTCTGTTCCCTTTGAAATTTAACACTAAGCCAATGAAGTTGAAAGTGATTTTTTATAAAGCATTGGTGTACTATAGAGATAAGTAGGAAATACACAAAGAAGAGGGATAGTAGTAAGTTGGTCCTGTAAATACTGTGTAAAGGCTTTTCTGTCTCCTTGCCGTGAAGAAACAACTGGTGACATCAGTGATTCCATGGATTTTGTACTGCTCAACTTTGCAGAAATGAACAAGCTCTGGGTGCAAATGCAGCATCAGAGACATAGCCGAGATAGAGAAAAAAGAGAACGAGAAAGACAAGAACTGAGAATTTTAGTGGGAACAAATTTGGTGCGCCTCAGTCAGTTGGAAGGTGTAAATGTGGAACGTTACAAACAGGTTTATATATTTTTGTTACCTCTTCTTATGTTCTGAGATAAACTGAAATCTGATTTTTAAAATCAGAATATTTTTGTTACACAATAGCACATTGAAAAATATCTTAAAATGGCTGTTATTGAAGAAGACTTAAACGGAAAGATATATATGCAGTGTTTGTGGATTGGAAGACTTAATATTGTCAAAATAGCATTTAAAAAGAATTGATCTACAGATCCAGTGTAATCTCAGTCAAAATCCCAGCAGACTTTTGTAGAAATTAAGAAGCTGATTCTAAAGTTTATATGAAGAAACAAAGAACCTGGAACAGCTAAAACAAATTTGAAAAGGAAGAACAAGTTGAAAGACCCAAACAACCTGAATTCATGATTTACTCTAAAGCTGCAGTGAGATCCTGTGTGGTATTGGTGAAAAGGATAGACACACAAATCAACGGAGGGGAATAAAACAGGGAATGGCAAGCTTTACCTGTGAGGGACCAGATAATAAATGGTTTTTGGCTTTGTAAGACATGTGCTGTACAACAAGCTTGTCCAACCTGCGGCCCAGGACAGCCTTGAATGTGGCCCAACATAAGTTTGTAAACTTTAAAACATGAGACGTTTTGCTTTTTTTTTTTTTTTTTTAAAGCTCATCAGCTATTATTAGTGTATTTTATGTATGGCCCAAGACAATTCTTCTTCAAGCCAAAAGATTGGACACCCCTGGTCTACAACTAATAACAGTACAGATAGGGTGCAAAAGCAGCCACAGACAATATGGAAGTGAATGGGCATGGCTGTGTTCCAGTAAAACTTTATTTGTAAAAACAAGCAGCAGCTGGCTGGGCGCGGTGGCTCACGCTTGTAATCCCAGCACTTTGGGAGGCCGAGGCGGGCGGATCACGAGGTCAGGAGATCGAGACCACGGTGAAACCCCGTCTCTACTGAAAATACAAAAAATTAGCCGGGCGTGGTGGCGGGCGCCTGTAGTCCCAGCTACTGGGAGAGGCTGAGGCAGGAGAATGGCGTGAACCCGGGAGGTGGAGCTTGCAGTAAGCCGAGACCGCGTCACTGCACTCCAGCCTGGGCTACAGAGTGAGACTCCGTCTCAAAAAAAAAAAAACAAGCAGCAGCTCAGTTTACCCATCTCTGACTAGACAATCCATAGTAGACCCAGATATTTATGATTAGTTATTTTTGATAAAAGTACAAAGGCAACCTTTTCAGCAAGTGATTCTGGAACAATTGGATGTTTATATGCAAACAAACAAAAAACCTGAACCTTGACCCATCCCTCATACCATACAGAAAAAAGACAAAAATCTATCAGAGGCCTAAATACAGAACCTAATACTGTTAGAAGAAAACACAGAGGAAATCTTTATGACCTAGGATTAGACAAAGATTTCTGAGGATATACAAGCACAAGCCATGAAGAAAAAAGCTCACTTTTGAGAGGCCAAGGCAGATGGATCACTTGAGTCCAAGAGTTTGAGACAGGCCTGGGCAACATAGGGAGACCCCATCTCTACAAACATTACCAAAATTAGCTGGGCATGGTGGAACGTACCTGTAGTCCCAGCACTCAGGAGGCTTGAGGTGGGAGGATGGCTTGAGCCTAGGAGGTGGATGTTGCATTGAGTGGAGATTGTGCCACTGCACTCCAGCCTGGGCAACAGAACAAGACCTTGTCTCAAAAAGAAAAAAGCTTTTAAAGTTTAGAAGTGGTGAAGTCTTGTTGAGAAAAATCTCAAATACGATTTTCAAGTTAGTAGTTCAAATGTGTTACTAGGAGAATAGCTTAAGATTTCGAAAGCAGATTTTAACCCTTATGTGTGTTTTTTTCTCTTTTAGATTGTTTTGACTGGCATATTGGAGCAAGTTGTAAACTGTAGAGATGCTTTGGCTCAAGAATATCTCATGGAGTGTATTATTCAGGTAGGTGGGAACATTTATTTCATTTTTTAAAATGACCTATTTTATCTTTCATTAAATTTAATTGTTTTGAAAAAAATTTGATGGAATAGGAAATAAGCTTTCCTGAATAAAGAATTTTCCTTGTGGAGTGTGGTGACTCACACGTGTAATCTCAGCACTTTGGGAGTTCAAGGTGGGAGGATCTCTTGAGGCCAGGAGTTCAAAACCAGCCTGGGCAACATAGTAAGATGCCATTTCTATAACAAATTAAAAAATTTTTTTAGTGTTTCCTTTTTTTTCATGTAATCTTGCTTCTTCTAAAAATAATTTAAAAATAGGAATTTTCTGTTTCTAACTTATACCTTGGTCTTTGTATCGGTGTGGTTTATTTTCCTCCAAAATGTAGGAATGAGTAATCTGAGTTTTCTAGGTCTCTATAGGTTTAGTTTAATTTTAGGTGCACTTTGTTTATTGGAATATTTCTGTCTGAGCTTATGTTTAGTAGAGAGGTTCAAAAGTAATGTGTTTGAATTGAGTTGTATAAGAATACAGTGTTTTTTTCCCACAAATGTGAACTTTACCATATGTGAGTCCAGAATATTATGTGAAATACTTTTATTTGTATTGATCATTTGATTTTCAGGTTTTCCCTGATGAATTTCATCTCCAGACTTTGAATCCTTTTCTTCGGGCCTGTGCTGAGTTACACCAGAATGTAAACGTGAAAAGCATAATCATTGCTTTAATTGATAGGTAAGACCTTCCAACACTGGAGGATAAATGCTCTGACTTGGGAATAATGAATTTTAAACATTTTTTTGAATTATTTGTTTCTGTTACATCTTTATCATACCAATGGTCTTAATTTAATTATACTATAAATAATCGAGCTTTGTGAGTATATGAGGACTAGGTACTTGCCTAGGTTAGAGATGAAAGAGGCTTAACTTAAATATGCAGGAGACATGAAGATAATGAATATCTTTATTCTGTGTGTTTAATTGACATTTAAAGACATTTTACAGACTTATTTTTTTAAATCGTACAAATCCAAAGATCATATTGAGGAACAAAATTTGTTTTTTATCATGATGTAAGTATCTTGCAGTGGGAACTCATTTGATTTAGAGTAGCTGTAAGATACAGATGATTGAAAATGTTTAAGTAATCACTCTATCATCACATTTTCTTAAAGAAAAAATTTTAAGTATCAAATATGTTTAGTACATCCACTTTTTTATTTTCTTAGATTTTTTTTTTTTTTTTTGAGACAGAGCCTCACTCTTGTCACCCAAGCTAGAGTGCAGTGGCACCATCTCGGCTCACTGCAACCTCCGACTCCTAGGTTCAAGTGATTGTAGTGTCTCAGCCTCCGGAGTAGCTGGGATTACAGACATGCACCACCATGCCCAGCTAATTTTTGTATTTTTAGTAGAGACAGTGTTTTTCCAGGTTGGCTAGGCTGGTCTCAAACTCCTGAGCTCAAATGATCCGCCTGCCTCGGCTTCCCAAAGTGCTGGGATTACAGACATGAGCCACTGCGCTTGGCCAATCGGTGACTTTTTTGCAGCCATGTTGTGTAGTAGTACATAATATCTGTCTTACACTTGTAAGCATTGTCATGAAACCAGAAACCTAAGAGAAGATTTATTTCTGCAGATACCTTTTGTATGTTTTTTAAAAAACTAAGTTATTAGTTTGAAAGTCTTGAGAATTTAGATAGCAAATTTTTCCAAATTATCGGCTCAATCCTGGGCAGCAAAAATTCCATACTTATGGGGCCCACTCTTAAAGGAAGCTACTAACTGGATTTTCCTGAGTTGCCTGTAATGTCACTTACACATCTCTGTCAGTAGTGATGCTTCTGGGCATAGCAAAATGTGGATGTAGTTGTGACTCTGACAAACAGATAATGATAATGAAACATATTATTTTGAGTAAGATGTGGGAAATAAAAGTTAATTTTATGAATTTTAGACTTAGCTGTATTTCAAGCTTTAGTAAAAATGCAGTATCTTAAAATAGTCTATGTACTTCTATTTTTTAAAGGTTATTTATTTAAATCATGGTTGTTGAATACATTTGTCACTTTAATGCATTTCTGTCCATATCTACTTAATTATGCTTCAAAGAGTTTGAGAGAATTATCTTGTTGAAAATCTACTTAATATGGTATGAGATAAGAATGCTGATGAAAAAGGTTTCATTGGCAAAAGTGTTTAGTTAAAAATGAATTGAGGAGGCCGGGTGCAGTGGCTCACATCTGTAATCCCAGCACTTTCGGAGGCCAAGGAGGGAGGCTTGCTTGAGTCCAGGTCAGTACCACCCTGGGCAACATGGTGAAACCCCATCACTACAGAAAACACAAAAATTAGCTGGGTATGGTGGCACATGCTGTTAGCCCCAGCTACTCAGGAGGCTGAGGTGGAAGGAGGATGGCCTGAGCCCAGCAGGTGGAGGTTTCATTGAGTGGAGAGTGTGTGACTGCACTCCAGCCCTGGCGACAGAGCGAGACTCTGTCTCAAAAAAAAAACAAAAAAAACAAAAAAACCTTTTGGGCTCATACAAAATATAGAAAAGCAATAAAGAATAAGATGTCATCCATGATCTCACTACCCAAACCCTCTATCTTTTAAAATAAAGGGTTTTTTTTTCTTTTTTTTTTTTTTTTTTTAGATTAGCTTTATTTGCTCACCGTGAAGATGGACCTGGAATCCCAGCGGATATTAAACTTTTTGATATATTTTCACAGCAGGTGGCTACAGTGATACAGGTTTGTGTAGCATTTCTCCTAAGTTCTGAAAATTTTGAAACTTCTCTGCCTTCCTTTTACAATTGTTTAAAATAAATTGTGTGGTTTTCTAAACATTCCAGTCTAGACAAGACATGCCTTCAGAGGATGTTGTATTTTTACAAGTCTCTCTCATTAATCTTGCCATGAAATGTTACCCTGATCGTGTGGACTATGTTGATAAAGTTCTAGAAACAACAGTGGAGATATTCAATAAGCTCAACCTTGAACAGTAAGTCAGTTATATTTTTGTAAAAATCCTCATAAAGATATTTTTGTCCTAGATTTGCTTTTCTTTCTCAATTGTTTTTTGAACTGTTGGCATTTGTCTTGTTTTAATCATGCATTAAGATTGTCATCCTTAGCACTACTAGGGGCAGAAAGTAGTGACCAATTACTTGGTTTTTTTTATGTTAATGAAAGTGTGGTACCTATGGACTGTAGGCAGTCTTCAGGGACCAGTGTCTCCAATTTGGATCCCTTTCTGTGTATCAGGGGCATCCAATCTTTTGGCTTCCCTGGGCCACATTGGAAGAAGCATTTCCTTGGGCCACACATAAAATACACTAACACTAACGATAGCTGATGAGCTTAAAAAAAAAAAAAATCCCAAAAAACCCATAATATTTTAAGAAAGTTTACGAATTTGTGTTGGGCCGCATTCAAAGCCATCCTGGGCTGCATGCGGCCTGTGGGCTTCTGGTTGGACAAGCTTGCATGTGAATGAGTTTGTTCTTAAACTGGTAAGGAAACTTTGTCAGGCAGTATTTATTTCCATAAGTAGTGTTTTCCTACGAATGAGCACATGGTGAAAAATGAGGGGCTATGTATATTTAAGGTGCAGAATTAAATTGGTTTAAATATCTTTTCTATTTTGAGCTTTGATTTTGATACCTTAAAGGAAATATCAACAGTACTATTTCCAACTTGAAGCCTCCTCAGCTGTTCTGTCCTAGACCTATGGCGTCCTCTAGTGGCCACTATGGGCAGCTCTGATCCTGTTACCTTCCCCAGCAGTTCCCTTCCTGCCCCGTTCCCCACTGCTCTGAACTTGGGTCAAGCCAGGCCTGCCTCCCCTCCACATATTCTTCAGAATTTTACCTCATGTAATCTTCCTCCTTTCTGTCTCCCTTCCAGTGGTTTACCTGCATCAAGAAAATTTCTTCTTTTTTTCCTCCCTTCGTGTTACTCTTTTTCTTTTGGTCATTTTTGGTTTTGTGTGTGTGCGAACTGAAAACAAGTCCAGATATGGAATGATAAGTGTGAGAGAAAATTAAATGATGTACCAGGTGTGGTGGCTTGCACCTGTAATCCCAGCTATTCAGGAGGCTGAGTTGGGAGAATCACTTGAGTCCAGGAGTTTGAGAACAGCCTGGGCAACATAGCGAGACCCCGTCTCTAGTAAAAAATAAAATTAAAAATAAAAAAAATTTAAATTAAAAAAACTAAATGATGTATCTATGTCTTTCTCCCCAAGTGAATTTTAAAGTAAAAATAGACAAAATAATTAGAAATAACAACCTCTAAAGAGGTTGTAATAAATGTCCCAATATGCCTCAATATCTACAGAGCTTTCACTAACCACTACCTAAAAGTCAGTCAGCCTGCTTTTCCTTAATCACCAAAATCTGATGCAGAGGAAATAGTTTATATGTTTTTCTATTGTGTCAAATTGCTGGTTTTGCATGGATTTTTTTCCTACTTGTTTTCATCGTGAATATACAATACTTGTTGGCTGCCCCCTGGGAACCAAACTACCACTTAAAATACTTCCCTTAGAAATGACATCAAATTCTAGACAGTCATCTTAACTCCAGCTATACCATCTGTTCATGAGTTGGAAACTGTATCTAGTTTTGTATCAACAGAAAAATAATAGATGAATTTATGTTTGTGTTTAGATAAGCATTTTTATCCTCTTAAAAGGAGGTTGTTATGGTCTTCTGGTGGTATCAGTCACCTGACCCATTTCCTTTAATGTGTAATGAAAAATTTCTAATTCTTATGGAACAAGTTCTATTTGTGTATATAGAAAGTTAATTTTATTCATTAAGACTTCTGTTTTTCTTTTTGTAATATTGCTACCAGCAGTGCAGTTTCAAAGGAATCCACCAGACTTTTGAAGATACCAGTTGACACAAAAATATTTTAACAGTCTTTAAATTAAAACATTTTCACCCACTCTTTGAGTATTTTGACTGTGAGTCCAGAAAGAGCATGAGTTGTTTCTGGACTTTGTCTCTCAAGACCAGGTAAGAGAATATCTACGTGCTATTTTAGGGAAACAGTGTTACAATTTTAGACTTTGGACCTAGATACCTGAGATGGGAAGGGAGGGTAATTCAATATTAAAGAAAATTTACAAGTAACTTATTCATTATATAAATTAGAAAATTGGAGATGTATAAAGAATTATAAAACATTTATAATTCCACCAGATAGAGAATAACCACTGTTAATTAACATTTTGTGCATATCTTTCCAGACTTTTGTCTGTATATGTGTATATGACATACATGTGTATCGACTTTCTAACCAAAAAAAGGAATATTTTGTTAATACTGTATTGTAATTTTATGACTGGAAACACTTTTGACAGTGGGTTTATATGCCAATGGTTTCACCTCAGTGGGTTTCTTGTGCCTCGCATGTTACGGGTGGATTCCATAATGAATTTGGTATCCACATTGATTCGAGATCAGCCAGATCTACCTGTAGAAGACCCTGATCCAGAAGACTGCTGATGAGCAGAGCCTTGTGGGCCGCTTCATTCATCTGCTGCGCTCTGAGGACCCTGACCAGCAGTACTTGGTATGAGTTTACTCTTACTATAACCCTGTATCAGCTCCTAGTGAAATCACATGTTGAAGTGCTTAAAGTGGTTTAATTCACCTTCTGGTCTTAGACGGTTTTGAAGGAATTGCAACTGAATTAAAGATTCACTTGAACCTGGGAGGCAGAGGTTGCAGTGAGCTGAGATTGTGCCACTGCACTCCAGCCTGGGCAACAGGGTGAGACTCTGTCTCAAAAAAAAAAAACAAAAAACGATTCATGGCATCCATGGGCTTTTACTTTATATATAAACACATAATTGTTTGTAAACTTCTGAAGCATGTAACAATTCAGTTGCTCTGATTTCTTTTGAAGACTATCTGAGAATTACAAAAAAGTCTGTCTTCTTTTACTTGAGTGCCCATAATTATTCCATGTTCATTTTTTTCTGAACTGTTTATTGCTTATAATAAACTTTATAAGAAATACAATTCTTATATTTAATTTTACTTTTCCAAATTTGCAAGTATAAGTTATATTTGTCACATTGAAAATGTGAGTTTTTGTTTTTTGATGAAAGATTTAAAAATTCATTTTGCCTTTTTCTTAACTTTTTTTTTCTGATAAAGAACAGTCACATGAGGTTCTCTCTTTATTATTAGTCCACAGGGAATCTTTGTGAAATGGATAAACATGCTGCCTGAGTAGGGGTATCAGTGACCAATACTAGATAATTTATTTTAGTGAAGGGTTAGCACGGTTGGCTGCTTAATTATTGTTTGGGCAAAGTAGTTTAACCATCCTTGGATGCATAAGGCTGTTAGGCTGCTATGATGAAAAAGACATTTGCTTGAGGATGTCCTGTCTCAGCTCCTTCTGTTGACTTTCTTCATTGTAGTTGACATTCCTGTCCTTCTTCATAATCAGTGTGAAATAAGAAGCTGACTTCTGTTGGTAGTTTGATGGTCTTTGTCTTGGCTTAGTGACAAACATTCCAGGACTGTGGTATCGTGCTCTGTGAGCTATGTGATCCGTACAGAGCAACTGTCTGAGTATTTTAACTGATTCCCTTATGTTTCTGTGTGAGATTGTGTGTGTCTGTGTGTTTTCATTTTCTATTGCATACCAAATGTAGTAGTTAGAATGTATGCCTTTTGGCTGGGCATGGTGGCTCACGCCTGTAATCCCAGCACTTTGGGAGGCCAAGGTGAGTGGATCACCTGAAGTCAGGAGTTTGAGACCAGCGTGGCCAACGTGATGAAACCCCATCTCTACTGCAAATGCAAAAAATTAGCCGGGCATGGTGGGCGCCTGTAATCCCAGCTGCTCGGGAGACTGAGGCAGGAGAATCACTTGAACCTGGAAGGTGGAGGTTGCAGTGAGTGGATATCATGCCATTGCACTCCAGCCTGGGCAACAAGATTGAAACTCTGTCTCAAAAACAAAACAAAAACAACAACAACAACAAAGAAAGTATGCCTTCTAAATGTGGCTGATTGGTTATTCACATGTATCGAGATCTTTACTGATAGGGTCATTAGCTCTGACTGCCCCTAGGGGAAATGCATTCTCTTATTCATCTACCATGTCAGAGAATTTCACAAACCTGGATGTCATTGTGTCACACATATTAAAAATATTTTATGAATTCTATGTACTTTTCATAGCCAGAGAGAAGTCAGTGCTTGGCTTCACAGCTTCAAAGGACGGCTGATTCTCATTCGGAGCGAATGTAACTGGTGACTTTAAGTTGAAGCCAGTGCTCATTTACCATTCTGAAAATCCTAGAACCCTTAAGAATTTTGGCAGATCTACTCTGCCTGTGCCCTAGAAATGGAACAACAAAGCCTGAATGGTAGCACATCTG
>NW_026653722.1:0-11283 GCF_009828535.3 Hylobates moloch | reverse complement strand
ATACTTTCTAGTTCATGCAACAAAAACTAAATGGTTAAAGAAACAGATACATATCATTTATTAACTAATGTCATATTTTGCTACACCATAATTTTTTCATGGCATTTTTCACTTCTGCATTCCTCAGTGTATAGATCAGAGAGTTAAGCAAAGGTGTCCCAATTGTATAAAACACAGCCACCATTTTGTCTATTGGAAAGGTGGTTGGTGGATGTGTGTATATAAATATACATGGACCAAAAAATATGACAACCACAATAAAGTGGGAGGTACACGTGGAAAGTGCTTTTTGCCTTCCTTCTGCACTGTGGTTTCTCAGAAAATATAAGATGACAATATAGGAGATAAGCAGGATTATGAAACTCACCATGCAGATGGCCCTACTATTAGACACAACTAGCAAATTTATCACATAAGTGTCCATGCAGGCAAGTTTCAACAAGGGCTGCAAATCACAGAAATAATGATCAATCAAATTTGGGCCACAGAAAGGCAGTCTCAAAGCCAGGAAAATTTGTGCTGAAGAATGGATGCAAGACACCACCCAGGCCAGAATCACCAACACACCACAGACATGCCAGCTCATGATAGCTGTGTATCACAAGGGCTTACAAATGGCTACGTAGTGATCAAAGGCCATGAGGATGAGCACAAAAATCTCCACGCACCCAAAGAAATGGGCTGCAAAGACCTGAGTCATACACTCATTGTAGGAAATGGTCTTCTTCTGAGAAAGGGAATCCACAATCAATCTGGGGGTTGTGGTTGTAGAGAAGCAAGCATCAGCAAAGGACAGGTAGAACAGAAAAAAGTACATGGGACACCCGAGGGTCTGGCTTGTTTTAATAGTCACCACGATGAGAAAGTTCCCCAACAGAGTCACAAGGTAAAGAATCAAGAAGATTTCAAATATTGCCTTCTGCTTTCCAGCATCCTGTGTCAACCCAAACAGAATGAATTCAATCACACTCGTATTCATCACATTAGTGGCTGGAGGTAGGATGCAGTTAACAAGTGTTTAATCTGCAGAGAGAAGAAAATAAATGACATCTTGGGGAAATCCATTGCTTGCTTCTGAATTCCTTTGTCCTAGTCCATGCTCTGTTAGCTCCAACTTTCTTTGGGGTGAACCAGAATCCCCTAGGAACCTTATAAATCTTCAAATGCCCAGGCCTCTTCAGGATTTAACCATTGATTTAGAGAATCATTGGATTAGACTAAAGCGTTCACATTTCAGGAGTCAAAAATAAATGTCCTTCACAAATTTTTGTTTCTACCTAGAGTGAGAACTGTTGAACTTGTTTTTTCCTTGGACAAGTGACAACTGCTTTGAAACTTAGCCTTCATAATATAAAAACATATAGAGTGCAAAAATTTGCCCTACCATTTCCTGAATTTTCAGAATTAAGAAAGATTATATACCCACACATATTCATACACATATATACACACATATTTCATATATTATACATTTTATCTCTGTGCTTTGTAATCAGAAAAACACTGTTCCAATATAATTAAGTGCTAATACTGTTGGAGCATCCTCCCTGAAAAAGATCTTCTCATTCAGCTCACTGACTTTTGTGTCCATTATCTGTGATGCCTTCAGTATCTTAGATGAAATATTCTTTACAAAAAATCTAGTTTGATAACCTCTTACTTATGCCACCTGTGTTCAAGATGTCAACTCACTGATGGTCATGATGTAACAGGTATGAAAAATATCTTGAGATTAGTGTACTTGAGCTCAGGAAACTATCCATTACTCTCTTTACTGTACTCTTAAACTTATACCATTACAATACTGAGCTTCGCTGCCTGTAAATGCTCTACTGATATAAATCTTCTAACATGCTATGACCTAAGTAGGCATGTTTTCTTTAATCATATGTGCCTTTTTACATATATGTCCCAAATTCCCTAGTGCACTTTTTCTAAAATCATTATTTGAAAAAAAATTGCATAATTCTAACTTAGAATTTTATGATTTTTCTATTTCAATTCCTTGTTCATAGCATAGTTATTACAACTGAATGATCATATAATATCATTTTGTATTCTGGTCTTGACAGAATTTTTAGAGCTATTATTCTTATGTTGCCATACTTTCCATACATTAATTACTAATTTAATACTGTGATAATGTATGCATTTTTATAAGAAGTATTTATTTGACCATTTGACAATGGAAACATTTATGTTGCTCTCAATTGTTACTCTCATAGCAATCCTGCAAACAACAATTTTACAATAATTTCCAAAGTACAGTATTATTATCCAAATGCTAAAGATTATCATTGTTATTTATGACAATGCCAAGATTGCCAAACAGGAACAGCTCCGGTCTACAGCTCCCAGTGTGAGCGACAGAGAAGACGGGTGATTTCTGCATTTCCAACTGAAGTACCAGGTTCATCTCACTGGGAAGTGCCAGACAGTAGGTGCAGGACAGTGGGTCCAGTGCACCATGCACAAGCCAAAGCAGGGTGAGGTATCACCTCACCAAGGGAGCACAAGGGGTCAGGGAATTCCCTTTCCTGGTCAAAGAAAGGGGTGACAGATGACACCTGGAAAATCAGGTAACTCCCACCCTAATACTGCACTTTTCCAACGGGCTTAAAATATGGCACACCAGGAGATTATATCCCGCACCTGGCTCAGAGGATCCTACACCCATGGAGTCTCACTCATTGCTAGCAGAGCTGTCCAAGATCAAACTGCAAGGCGGCAGTGAGGCTGGGGGAGGGGCATCCGCCATTGCCAAGTTAGTTGTTTGATTAGGTAAACAAAGCAGCTGGGAAACTCGAACTGGGTGGAGCCCACCACAGCTCAAGGAGGCCTGCCTGCCTGTGTAGGCTCCACCTCTGGGGGCAGGGCACAGACAAACAAAAATACAGCAGTAACCTCTGCAGGCTTAAATGTCCCTCTTTGACAGCTTTGAAGAGAGTAGTGGTTCTCCCAGCATGCAGCTTGAGATCTGAGAAGGGGCAGCCTGCCTCCTCAAGTGGGTCACTGACCCCCGAGTAGCCTAACTGGGAGGCACCCCCCCAGTAGGGGTGGACTGACACTTCACATGGCCGGGTACTCCTCCGAGACAAAACTTCCAGAGGAACGATCAGGCAGCAGCATTTGCTGTTCACCAATATCCACTGTTCTGCAGCCACTGCTGCTGACACCGAGGAAAACAGCATCTGGAATGGACCTCTAGCAAACTCTAACAGACCTGCAGCTGAGGATCCTGTCTGTTAGAAGGAAAGCTAATGAACAGAAAGGACAGCCACTGCAAAACCCCATCTGTACATCACCATCATCAAAGACCAAAGGTAGATAAAACCACAAAGATGGGAAAAAAAAAACAGAGCAGAAAAACTGGAAACTCTAAAAATCAGAGCACCTCTCCTCCTCCAAGGGAACACAGCTCCTTACAAGCAATGCAACAAAGCTGGATGGAGAATGACTTTGACAAGTTGAGAGAAGAAGGCTTCAGATGATCAAACTACTCTGAGCTACAGGAGGAAATTCAAACCAATGGCAAAGAAGTTAAAAGCTTTGAAAAAAAATTAGACGAATGGATAACTAGAATAACCAATGCAGAGAAGTCCTTAAAGGACCTGATGGAGCTGAAAACCAAGGCACGAGAGCTACATGAAGAATGCAGAAGCTCAGTAGCCAATGCAATTAACTGGAAGAAAGGTTATCAGTGATGGAAGAGGAAATGAATGAAATGAAGTGAGAAGAGAAGTTTAGAGAAAAAAGAATAAAAAGAAATGAACAAAGCCTCCAAGAAATATGAGACTATGTGAAAAGACCGAATCTACATCTGATTGGTGGACCTGAAAGTGATGGGGAGAATGGAAACAAGTTGGAAAACACTCTTAAAGATATTATCCAGGAGAACTTCCCCAATCTAGCAAGGCAGGCCAACATTCAAATTCAGGAAATACACAGAACGTCACAAAGATACTCCTTGAGAAGAGCAACTCTAAGACACATAATTGTCAGATTCACCAAAGTTGAAATGAAGGAAAAACCGTTAAAGGCAGCCAGAGAGAAAGGTCGGGTTACCCACAAAGGGAAGCCCATCAGACTTACAGCTGATCTCTCGGCAGAAACTCTACAAGCCAGAAGACAGTAGAAGATCTACCAAGCAAATGGAAAACAAAAAAAGGCAGGAGTTGCAATCCTAGTCTCTGATGAAACAGACTTTAAACCAACAAAGATCAAAGGAGACAAAGAAGCCCATTATGTAATGGTAAAGGGATCAACTCAACAAGAAGAGCTAACTATCCTTAATATATATGCACCAAATACAGGAGCACCCAGATTCATAAAGCAAGTCCTTAGAGACCTACAAAGAGACTTAGACTCCCAGACGATAATAATGGAAGACTTTAACACCCCACTGTCAACATTACACAGATCAATGAGACAGAAAGTTAACAAGGATATCCAGGAATTGAACTCAGCTCTGCACCAAGCGGACCTAATAGACGTCTACAGAACTGTCCACCCCAAATCAACAGAATACACATTCTTTTCAGCATCACACCACACCTACTCCAAAACTGGCCACAGACTTGGAAGTAAAGCACTCCTCAGCAAATGTAAAAGAACAGAAATTATAACAAACTGTCTCTCAGACCACAGTGCAATCAAACTAGAACTCAGGATTAAGAAACTCCCTCAAAACTGCTCCACTACATGGAAACTGAACAACCTGCTCCTGAATGACTATGGGGTAAATAATGAAATGAAGGCAGAAATAAAGATGTTCTTTGAAACCAATGGGAACAAAGACACAACATACCAGAATCTCTGGGACAAATTCAAAGCAATGTGTAGAGGGAAATTTATAGCACTAAATGCCCACAAGAGAAAGCAGGAAAGATCTAAAATTGACACCCTAACATCACAATTGAAAGAACTAGAGAAGCAAGAGCAAACACATTCAAAAGCTAGCAGAAGGCAAGAAATAACTAAGATCAGAGCAGAACTGAAGGAAATAGAGACACAAAGAACCCTTCAAAAAATTAATGAATCCAGGAGCTGTTTTTTTGAAAAGATCAACGAAATTGACAGAACAATAGCAAGACTAATGAAGAAAAGGGAGAAGCAGCAAATAGATGCAATAAAAAATGATAAAGGGGATATCACCACCGATCCCACAGAAACACAAACTACCATCAGAGAATACTATAAACACCTCTATGCATATAAACTAGAAAATCTGGAAGAAATGGATAAATTCCTCAACACATACATCCTCCCAAGACTAAACCAGGAAGAAGTTGAATCTCTGAATAGACCAATAACAGGCTCTGAAATTGAGGCAATAATCAATAGCTTACCAACCAAAAAAAGTCCAGGACCCAATGGATTCACAGCTGAATTCTACCAGAGGTACAAACAGGAGCTGGTACCATTCTTTCTGAAACTATTCCAATCAATAGAAAAAGAGGGAATCCTCCCTAACTCATTTTATGAGGCCAGCATCATCCTGATACCAAAGCCTGGCAGACACACACACATAAAAGAGAATTTTAGCCCAATAACCTTGATGAATATCGATGCAAAAATCCTCAATAAAATACTGGCAAACCGAATCCAGCAGCACATCAAAAAGCTTATGCACCATGATCAAGTGGGCTTCATCCCTGGGATGCAAGGCTGGTTCAACATACGCAAATCAATAAATGTAATCCAGCAAATAAACAGAACCAAAGACAAAAACCACATGATTATCTCAATAGACGCAGAAAAGGCCTTTGACAAAATTCAACAACTCTTCATGCTAAAAACTCTCAATAAATTAGGTATTGATGGGATGTATCTCAAAATAATAAGAGCTAACTATGAGAAACCCACAGCCAATATCATACTCAATGGGCAAAAACTGGAAGCATTTCCTCTGAAAACTGGCACAAGAGAGGGATGCCCTCTCTCACCACTCCTATTCAACATAGTGTTGGAAATTCTGGCCAGGGCAATCAGGCAGGAGAAAGAAATAAAGAGTATTCAATTAGGAAAAGACAAAGTCAAATTGTCCCTGTTTGCAGATGACATGATTGTATATCTAGAAAACCCCATAGTCTCAGACCAAAATCTCCTCAAGCTGACAAGCAACTTCAGCAAAATCTTAGGATACAAAATCAATGTACAAAAATCACAAGCATTCTTATACAGCAATAACAGACAAACACAGAGCCAAATCATGAGTGAACTAACATTTGCAATTGCTTCAAAGAGAATAAAATACCTAGGAATCCAACTTACAAGGGATGTGAAGGACCTCTTCAAGGAGAACTACAAACCACTGCTCAATGAAATAAAAGAGGATATAAACAAATGGAAGAACATTCCATGTTCATGGGTAGGAAGAATCAATATCGTGAAAATGGCCATACTGCCCAAGATAATTTATAGATTCAGTGCCATCCCCATCAAGCTACCAGTGACTTTCTTCACACAATTGGAAAAAACTACCTTAAAGTTCATATGGAACCAACAAAGAGCCCGCATTGCCAAGTCAATACTAAGCCAAAAGAACAAAGCTGGAGGCATCACACTACCTGACTTCAAACTATGCTACAAGGCTACAGTAACCAAAACAGCATGGTACTGGTACCAAAACAGAGATATAGACCAATGGAACAGAACATAGCCCTCAGAAACAATGCCACGTATCTACAACTATCTGATCTTTGACAAACCTGACAAAAACAAGAAATGGGGAAAGGATTCCCTATTTAATAAATGGTGCTGAGAAAACTGGCTGGCCATATGTAGAAAGCTGAAACGGGATCCCTTCCTTACACCTTATACAAAAATTAATTCAAGATGGATTAAAGACTTACATGTTAGAACTAAAACCATAAAAACCCTAGAAGAAAACCTAGGCATTACCATTCAGGACATAGGCATGGGCAAGTACTTCATGTCAAAAACACCAAAAGCAATGGCAACAAAAACCAAAATTGACAAATAGGATCTAAATAAACTCAAGAGCTTCTGCACAGCAAAAGAAACTTCTATCAGAATGAACAGGCAACCTACAGAAAGAGAGAAAATTTTTTCAACCTACTCATCTGACAAAGGGCTAATATCCAGAATCTACAATGAACTCAAACAAATTTAGAAGAAAAAAAACAAACAACCCCATCAAAAAGTGAACAAAGGTTATGAACAGACATTTCTCAAAAGAAGACATTTATGCAGCCAAAAAACACGTGAAAAAATGCTCATCATCACTGGCCATCAGAGAAATGCAAATCAAAACCACAATGAGATACCATCTCACACCATTTAGAATGGCGATCATTAAAAAGTCAGGAAACAACAGGTGATGGAGAGGATATGGAGAAATAGGAACACTTTTACCCTGTTGGTGGGACTGCAAACTAGCTCAACCATTGTGTAAGTCAGTGTGGCAATTCCTCAGGGATCTAGAACTAGAAACACCATTTGACCCAGCCATCCCATTACTGGGTATATACCCAAAGGACTATAAATCATGCTGCTCTAAAGACACATGCACACGTATGTTTATTGCGGCACTATTCACAATAGCAAAGACTTGGAACCAACCCCAATGTCCAAAAACGATAGACTGGATTAAGAAAATGTGGCACCTATACACCATGGAATACTAGGCAGCTATAAAAAATGATGAGATCGTGTCATTTTTAGGTACATGGATGAAACTGGAAACCATCATTCTGAGCAAACTATCGCAAGGACAAAAAACCAAACACCACATCTTCTCACTCATAGGTGGGAATTGAACAATGAGAACACATGGACACAGGAAGGGGAGCATCACACACCAGGGACTGTTGTGAGGTAGGGGGAGGCAGGAGGGATAGCATTAGGAGATATACCTAATGCTAAATGAAGAGTTAATTGGTGCAGCACACCAACATGGCACACATATACATATGTAACAAACCTGCATGTTGTGCACATGTACCCTAAAATTTAAAGTATAATAATAATACAATTTTAAAAAAACAAAACAAGACAAAAAAGTGTTAAAATTATTTTTCTGTACTTAATTCCCTTTTATTCATATAATAAATATGTATTTATTATAAGATAATTTGATTAGGATAAAATATTCAAAATAAACAGAAAAATGTGAAAACAACTAAAACATCTCTTTAAATTATTTAAATCTCTAAACTTACTCTCTGGAAATTACTCTTATTTTCTTGTATGTACTTCCAGAGCCATTGATATTTACCTATAAGTTTATCTCTATTCCTTTTTTTAAAGTACAAGTGTGGTCAACATTTCATTGATGATTATTCAGGACAGTTGAGCCCACATCAAAAAAAGTTACCTTGTGACATTGTTTTATTATCTTATTAGGTTAATATAAATAAAATCATATTTTAACATATTTATATAAACTTTATGAACCAAATTTTACAGGTTTTATACATTTTTTGATAATATTGCCCTTGTAATCATCTATACTCTTTTGTAAGCCCATCTTTTGCAATATTGATACTTTAGTAAAATTTCTACTAATCTAACAAAATAATAATTATACTTATTAAGAATTATGATTTTTCTTTTTCTGTTATTTCTATCTTCTTTTATATACTTTAATATGTCAATTTTCCCATTTTAATATAGTCAGTTGTTTCAAACATTAAATACTATATTCCTCTACTCTTCCATAATTCTATAATTTTTTTTGCTTCAAATATTAAGTCAGAATTATCTGGAATTAAAATTATTAATCAATTAATTAGAATTATTAAATCAGATTTATTGTGAATAATAGGAAAAATTCTCCTCTGTTTTTTTGTTTTGTTTTGTTTGAGACAGGGTCTTGCTCTGTTGCCCAGGCTGGAGTTCAGTGACAAGATCTTGGCTCACTGCAGCCTCTGCTTCCCCGCTTCAAGCTATTCTTCTGCCTCAGCTTCCCAAGTAGCTGAGATTACAGCCATGCACCACCATGCCCAGCTAATTTTTGTATTTTTGGTGGAGACAGGGTTTCACCATGTTGACCAGACTGATCTCGAATTCCTTGCCTCAAGTGATCCACCCACCTTCGTCTCCCAAAGTGCTAGGATTACAGGTGTGAGCCACCGTGCATGGCCTGTTTCTAATAAGTTATATGAATTTTAAGATAAATGTAGATAAGATCATTAACTAGGTAAGAGATTATGTAATTGATATTAGAAACATAGAAACCACCTCTACAGAAAGAGTAAACATTTTTAAAGAATATACCAGTCAGTGAAAAATTCAAGTTTATGTAAAGAGATGAACTATAACTTTAATTAAAGGGAGTCAGGTTCCCAACTGGGTTCTAAGAGTTGTGAACATTCAAAACCAGAGTTGAAAGTCGTGTTAGCACAGTACAGTGATGAGCACATAATCTGAAGCCACACATCCTGGACTCAAACCCCACCCCACTGCCCACTGGTGACATTTAAAAAGTAGCTTGATAATCACATGTAAACATAAATAATACAATCTATCTTTTAGTTTTGCTATGAAAATTAGATAATTCAATATCTGCAAAGCATTTAGAAGGTATGGCTATGCACTACACACAATTGTTATGATTATTTTTATTTTGATTATTAGCAGTGGCTTTCCAAGAGAAACTTTTCATTTTTAAAAAATATTAATTTAAATTGTTTTTTTACCCATAATACAGTTGCACAATTGTTTTAAAATATTAATTTCCTTTGCTGAAAGGCTGAAATTATCATTTTTATTTGTTTTGATACATGTAGTTGAACTTCTCACTGATGAATGGCTGAAATTATATCAGCACTATGGATCATAGTAGTTCTTCATGTTGATCAGAAGCTAGAAATGATAGTTCCAAATATTTTAAATTAATATAAAAAAGAATAAAAAGCATATAATGACTAGAATAAATGAGACATGATGAGAGAAAAATAGAAATAAAATAGGTCTTTGGTTGTCAAAAAAGTTGGGACCCAGAGATATAAAAACCAGAGAAGTAAATGCATTTGGAGTGAGAGAAAGAAAACCACATCTTAATGTAAATGAGAGAGAAAATGTATTATGAGGTAAATAGAAGATCAGTATGAAACCTCTAGTTAACCAGACTCCAAAATTATTGTAGAAAACCTTAAAAATGTTACGTTGCCCTCCTAGCTGAAGGTGAAAGGCAGGTTGTGAAGTTTGAATAACTTTTCTTTGTCAAAGCACAAAATTTGAAGCCATAAAAACATGAGAGCAGCTTTTATTAAGATTTATGTATCATCTAAGAACAAAAATCACTCAGCGTTGTTCAATAGAATTTAACATTTTTGTTTTACTAAATTTAGTTCGATTGGATTTGAACTTATCTGTAATAAGGAGCCTACCTCCTTAAATATATCAGATTCACACTGAAGACATCTGTCTTTCTGTTGCCTGCACTTAGAAACTCAGTGGAAAGCAAGCACTGTGATGGCCTGCAGGCATCCCAAACAGGGCTCATCAGTGGCTTCCCGCTTGATGCTTCTTTCTTAGAGAAGGATCAGAAGTGCTCACTCCTAATTATTCTCTGTGGAAGATTTTAAAATCTGGGATATAGTAAAATTAAACATCTCTCAGCTTTAATGGAATCATTTTAAATTCTAAAAATGTAGAACATAATTCATTTTGCACAGTATTTAGTACACACTAAATTCTAAATAAAATGTAAAATATCTCATGATATTTTTAGAAGAAAAATAATATCTCACTTTGAGTGAGATATCTATGTGACTTTGAGTGAGATATCTATGGCCTCACAAGCGGAGGCCAGTGTGAGCTGGGCAACTCTAAAACATTGGAATCTTTTCATCGCTGAAGGAAATGTGTCCCTGGAACTTCAGGTTTCTCAGGAGACAGAAGTAGATATTGGGAATTGCCCTAAAACTTGTACCAAGTGGGGGGCAAGAGAGAAAATAGTTCAGCTGAGCTTGAAAACATACCTTTTTTCTTGTTGTTGTCGTTGTTGTTGTTATTTTTAATAAAAGACATAACATCCAATAGAAATGAGCTAATAGTGTGAGAACTATTAGCTCACACACACTGGAAATTTAGGCTGACATTTTGTAAAGACTAATGTTACAAATGGCCACTCATGGATTTTTTTAAAGTGGATCCTCATAGGCCTTTATGAGATGCCTGTTCCATGTCAATAAACCGGAGGAAGGATCCCAATGTAGGTATTCCCTCTTCTCACTCTTTCTATCTTCTCCCTCTTTTTGCCTCCTTCCTATTACTTGAAAAATAAAAATGGACATTTCATTTATAAATGAAATA
>NW_026653721.1:0-11286 GCF_009828535.3 Hylobates moloch | reverse complement strand
CATTAATTTTTTGAAGGGTTTTTTGTGTCTCTACTTCCTTCAGTTCTTCTCTGATTTTAGTTATTTCTAGCCTTCTGCTAGCTTTTGAATATGTTTGCTCTTGCTTTTCTAGTTCTTTTAATTGTGATGTTAGGGTGTCAATTTTGGATCTTTCCTGCTCTCTCTTGTGGGCATTTAGTGCTATAAATTTCCCTCTACACACTGCTTTGAATGTGTCCCAGAGATTCTGGTATGTTGTGTCTTTGTTCTTGTTGGTTTCAAAGAACATCTTTATTTCTGCCTTCATTTCATTATGTACCCAGTAATCAATCAGGAGCAGGTTGTTCAGTTTCCATGTAATTGAGCAGTTTTGAGTGAGTTTCTTAATCCTGAGTTCTAGTTTGATTGCACTGTGGTCTGAGGGACAGTTTGTTATAACTTCTGTTCTTTCACATTTGCTGAGGAGAGCTTTACTTCCAACTATGTGGTCAATTTTGGAATAGGTGTGGTGTGGTGCTGAAAAAAATGTATATTCTGTTGATTTGGGGTGGAGATGTCTAGTAGGTCCACTTTGTGCAGAGCTGAGTTCAATTCCTGGATATCCTTGTTAACTTTCTGTCTCATTGATCTATCTAATGTTGACAATGGGGTATTAAAATCTCCCATTATTATTGTGTGGGGGTTTAAGTCCCTTTGTAGGTCACTCAGGACTTGCTTTATGAATCTGGGTGCTCCTGTGTTGGGTGCATGTATATTTAGGATAGTTAGCTCTTCTTCTTCAATTGATCCCTTTCCCATTATGTAATGGCCTTCTTTGTCTCTTTTGATCTTTGTTGGTTTAAAGTCTATTTTATCAGAGACTAGGATTGCAACCCCTGCCTTTTTTTGTTTTCCATTTGCTTGATAGATCTTCCTCCATCCCTATATTTTGAGCCTATGTGTGTCTCTGCATGTGAGATGGGTTTCCTGAATACAGCACACTGATGGGTCTTGACTCCTTATCCGGTTTGCCAGTCGGTGTCTTTTAATTGGAGCATCTAGTCCATTTACATTTAAAGTTAATATTATTATGTGTGAATCTGATCCTGTCATTATGATGTTAGTTGGTTATTTTGCTCGTTAGTTGATGCAGTTTCTTCCTAGCCTCGATGGTCTTTACAATTTGGCATGTTTTTGCAGGGGCTGGTACTGGTTTTCCTTTCCATGTTTAGTGCTTCCTTCAGAAGCTCTTTTAGGGCAGGCCTGGTGGTGACAAAATCACTCAGTGTTTGCTTGTCTGTAAAGTATTTTATTTCTCCTTCACTTATGAAACAATTTGGCTGGATATGAAATTCTGGTTTGAAAATTCTTTTCTTTAAGAATGTTGAATATCAGCCCCCACTCTCTTTTGGCTTGTAGAGTTTCTGCCAAGAGATCAGCTGTTAGTCTGATGGGCTTCCCTTTGTGGGTAACCCAACCTTTCTCTCTGGCTGTAGGGCAACCCATTTTAAAAAGTTGTAAAATAAGTATCACTGATATGCTAAAAAAAAAAAAGTAGATAAAATGGAATCACAAAAAAAGCTGAATTAAGATGATGAAAGGCAGAAAAAAAGAATAGAAGAAAAAATAGGGATAAAGAACAGAAAAAACATGGTACATATTAATTTAACTATATCAATAATCACATTATTTGTAAATTGTTTAAATACACCAATGAAAAGACAAAGATTGTCACGGTAGATCAAATATAAAACCCAACTATATGTTTTTTACAAGAAACTCACTTTAAATATAATGTAGTATATAAGATAGAAGTAAAGTGATGCAACAAGATGTATCATGCTAACAACTATCAGAAGGAAAGTCAAGTAGCTATATTAATTTCAGTAGAGCAGACTTCAGAGCAAGAACAAGTATCAAGAATATAGAGCAGTACTAATGTGATGCCCTACCTTGTTTTAACCTGATTGATTTTCCCTTAGCTGACAGAGCCAGACAGACTCCATTTTGGCTCCTTCACTTGCATCCCCTTACCCACCCCCCTTCCTCAAGGACTTAACTAGTGCAAGCTGACTCCAAGCACATCCAGGAACACACCTACTGATAAGATATTGAGACAAGCTGCAGCAGCAGCTCCTAGGGACATGCCTGGTGGATGGTACCCAAAGACCATGCATTATCTCTTTGTGATAGTTTGAGCCCCTGCACCTGGAACTGCTTATTTTTCTGTAACTATCTCTGTAACCATTAATTCTTGTAACTTTTTGCCTGTTCTGCTACTGTAAAAATTGCTTCAGCTCAGCTCCCCCTCCCCTTTTAGACCAAGGTATAAAAAAGAAATCTAGGCCCTTCGGGGCAAAGAGAATTTTGAGTGCTAGCCATCTCTCAGTCGCCGGCAGTAAAGCACTACTGAATTAGTCTCAGACTGTGGCATTTCTCTATAACTCGCTCAGTTACAACATTATGTAATGATAAAGGTTTCAAGATGAAGAAGAAATAACAAATCTTAATTTGTAAGCACCTAACAGCATCAAAATACACGAGGTCAAAGCAATTTATTTCCCTATTTCTGTTATTCACCATTTTCATTTCACCGTTAAATTTTTTTTGGTCCACTGATCTTTCTGAATCACAGCTTTAATCAAGTTATTCTCTTTTAAACTTTCAATGGCTCTTCATACCCAGAGAAATAAGAATAGTGCTTTAACCTGAATTTTAGGCCAATGCTCAGGGTGATAATTTATTTCATTTTTCACATTTATTTACTACTAGTTTGCTGTATCCAAAATAAGGCCTATGCTGTTCCTGTCTCCAGAGCTTTTATTTCTATTGCTTCATGCTGGAGTAGCTACTTTTCTCTGTTTCCTAACCTTTCTTTTGAACACCATCCAAAATGCCATATTTAAATACCATATCGTTTTCCACAACTTCTCATTTATTTGTCATAACTACCTTCTTAGAACATTGTTACACTTTTAATGTTTCTTATTTGTAGCATATAATATTCTGCCTTATATGAGGGTTATCTGTGAACTTGTCTCTTATGCTCCTGAATTATAAAATATTTGAGGACATGGTTTAATCATTTATATATGTTCTGCACTATATAGCACAATCACGCTCATAGTGATAAAATACATTGGTTACATATTGTTTTAAAATTTACATCCATGACAGCAAAATTGACATCCTCTTTCATGAAGATTTCCTGACCATTCAAGTGCTTTTTAATTTATCGCTAGTCGGAAGTTCTGTGGTATTCAATCTCTGCACCAGTTGTTAGCAGTTAAATAGTTATTTAATGGTTTCATGTGTCATCCTCAGTAGTTTAAAAGTTGCTTGAGGACTGGGACCATTTTCATTATTTCTTTTGTGTTCCTTACAATTGCCTCAGCGTCCCCAGTAACTGGGATTACAGGCATGCACCACCATGCTTGGCTAATTTTTTGTATTTTAGTAGAGACGGGGTTTCACCATGTTGGCCAGGCTGGTCTCCAACTCCTGACCTGGGGTGATCCACCCACCTTGGCCTCCCAGGTGTGGATTATAGTCCAATAAAGGTTTTTTTTTTTTGGTGTTTCCTAGGCATGCACCACCACACCCAGCTAATTTTTTTATATTTTTAGTAGAGACGGGGTTTCACCGTGTTAGCCAGGATGGTCTCGATCTCCTGACCTCGTGATCCGCCTGCCTCAGCTTCCCAAAGTGCTGGGATGACAGGCGTGAGCACCTATGCCTCTTTTTCATTCCACCCCGAGGGAGAGTCACAGCCTCTCTTCCTCCTCCTTTGGATATTTTCCAGACCCTGAGTCTAGACCTTGGATCTCTCTCAGGCTTGTCTGGGACCCACCACCCCCACCCCACCCACTCATAGGCCAAACCAGAAAGCAGCAAAGGTAGACAGCTCCCATGGGGGAAGGAGCAAGCTGGGAGGTCAGCTTACCAATGGTAAAGGCTTTAAATGGAGGAAAGTCGGCCGGGAGTTGTGGCTCACGCCTGTAATCCCAGCACGTTGGTAGGCTGAGGTGGGTGGATCATACGAGGTAGGAATTCGAGACCAGCCTGACCAACATAGGAAAACCCTGTCTCTACTAAAAATGCAAAATTAGCTGCGTATGGTGGCAGGTGCCTGTAACCCCAGCAACTCGGGAGGCTGAGGCAGGAGAATCACTTGAACCTGGGAGGCGGAGGTTGCAGTCAACCGAGATCACGCCACTGCACTCCAGCCTGGGCAACAAAAGCAAAACTCCATCTGAAAAAAAAAAAGATTCCATCTCCTTGTCCTGTCTCTAATACCCCAAACAGCTCGAGGAGAGGCCAGTGTGTGTAACTTTTTGGGGCACATAGCATCAACACACAAACCTTCCCCCAATCCAGAAAATGGCTCTACACAGATAGAAAACAAAGGCAATTATTGGCTGGGCCCAGTGGCTAACGCCTGTCATCCCAGCACTTTGGGAAGCTGAGGTGGGTGGATCATGAGGTCAAGGGTTGGAGACCAGCCTGACCAACATGCTGAAACCCCATCTCTACTAAAAATACAAACTTACCTGGTTGTGGTGGCACATGCCTGTAATCACAGCTACTCAGGAGGCTGAAGCAGGAGAATCACTTGAACTCGGGAGGCGGAGGTTGCAATGAGCCAAGATTGTGCCATTACACTCCAGCCTGGGCAGCAAGAGCAAAAACTCCATCTCAAACAAACAAACAGAAAGGTAATTATTTTATTACTGAAGTGGCAGGAAACCTGAATGGGGTGAACATGTCAGGCAATGTATAATAAAGGATTGCAAGACAGAAAGAAATCTTCCAGTCTGGCACAGTGGCTCATGCCTGTAATCCCAGTACTTTGGGAGGCCAAGTCAGGCAGATCATGAGGTCAGGGGTTCGAGACCAGCAGTCTGTACTAAAAATACAAAAAATTACCCGGCTGGTGGCATGTCCTGTATCCGCCGGAGAATCGCTTGAACCTGGGAGGTGGAGGTTGCAATGAGCCAAGATTGTGCCACTGCACTCCAGCCTGGGCAAAAGAGTGAGACTCGGTCCAAAAAAAATAAAAGGGTAAAGGCATAAAGAATGGCTGTAATTCCAGAACTTTTGGAGGCTGAGGCAGGAGAATCACTGGAGCCTAGGAGTGAACACCAGTCTGGGCAACATAGTGAGATTCCATCTGTACAAAAAAGTTAGGCTAGGCCTGGTAGGTCATGCCTGTAAACCCATCACTTTGGGAGGCTGAGGAGGGTGGATTGCTTGAGGCCAGAAGTTCGAGACCAGCCTGGGCAACATAGGGAGACCCCATCTCTACTAAAAATACAAAAATTAGCCAGGCATGGTGGTGCATGCTTCTAATGCCAGTTACTTGGGAACTGCTTGAATGCGGGAGGCAGAGGTTGCACTGAGCCAAGATGTTGCCACTGCATTCCAACCTCAGTGACAGAGTGAGACCCTGTCACAAAAAAAATTTTTAAATTAAAAATTAGCTGGGTGTGGTGACGTTCAGCTGTGGTGCCAGCTATTTCAGGAGACTGAGAGAGGAGGATCGCTAAGTTGGGGAGTTTGAGGCTATAGTGAGCCATGATCATGCCTCTGCAATCCAGCCTGGGCAAAGGAGTAAGATCCAGTCTCAAAAATTTAAAAAGGAGGCCAGGCATGGTGGCTTACATCTATAATCCCAGCACTTTGGGAGGTCGACGAGGGTGGATCACCTGAGGCCAGGAGTTCAAGACCAGCCTAGCCAACATGGTGAAACCCTGTCTTTATTAAAAATACAAAAATTAGCTGGTCACAGTGGTGGGCACCTGTAATCCCAGCTACTAGGGAGGCAGAGGCCGGAGATTCACTTGAACTCAGGCGGCGGAGGTGGCAGTGAGCCGAGATCACACCACTGCACTCCAGCATGGGTGACAGAGAGAGACTCCATCTCAAATATAAAATAAAATAAAATAAAATGGCTGGGCACGGTGGCTCATGCCTGTAATCCTAGCACTTTGGCAGCAGAATTGCTTGAACCCAGGAGGCAGAGGTTGCAGTGAGTCAAGATCACACCACTGCACTCCAGCCTGGGTAACAGAGCAAAACTCCGTCTCAAAAAAATAAAATAAAATAAAAATAAGCTGACCATGGTGGTGGGCATCTGTAATTCCAGCTGCTTGGAAGGCTGAGGCAGGAGAATCACTTGAACCCGGGAGGCAGAGGTTGCAGTGAGCCGAGATCATGCCACTGTACTCCAGCCTGGGTGACAGTCCAAGACTCAGTCTCAAAAAATAAATAAAATAAAATAAAATAAGGAACTAAAGGATCTCTGTCACCAGGGGGCGAAGGAAGCTTTGCAGTTTTCTTCCCAGACATCTGCAAACCTCTCCAAAGTCTTTTCTATCCTTTCTCTCAGGAGGGGCCATCAGCAGCTCAGGGAGAGTGGGGCAAAGTCCAACAGCATGGGGGGAAGTGGAGAAGGTGCAACCACACTTTGGCTAACTACCACTGTGTCCCACTGACCAGTGGAGAGAAAAGTTCAGCTTTGGCCTGGCGTGGTGACTCACATCTGTAATCCCAGCACTTTGGGAGACTGAGGCGAGCAGATCATGAGGCCAAGAGATTGAGACCATCCTGGCCAACATGGTGAAACCCTGTCTCTACTAAAAATACAAAAATTAAGGCTGGGCACGGTGGCTCACACCTGTAATCCCAGCGCTTTGGGAGGCTGAGCCAGGCGGATCACCTGAGGTTGGGAGTTCGAGACCAGCCTGACCAACGTGGAGAAACCCCGTCTCTACTAAAAATACAAAATTAGCCCAGTGTGGTGGTGGGCACCTGTAATCCCAGCTACTTGGGAGGCTGAGGCAGGAAAATCACTTGAACCCGGGAGGTGGAGTTTGCAGTGAGCCAAGATCACGCCATTGCACCCCAACCAAGGCAACAAGAATGAAACTCTGTCTCAAAAAAAGGAAAAAAAAAAATTAGCCGGGTGTGGTGGCAGGTGCCTGTAGTCCCGGCTACTGGGGAGGCTGAGACAGGAGAATCACTTGAACCTGGGAAGTGGAGGTTGCAGTGAGCTGAGATCGTGCCACTGCCCTCCAGCCTGGGTGACAAAGTGCGACTATGTCTCACACACACACGAAAAAAAAAGAAAAGAAAAAAATTAGCCAGCCATTGTGGTGCATGCCTGTCATCTAAGCTACTAAGGAGGCCGAGGTGGGAGGATTGTTTAAGCCTGGGATGTTGAGGTTGCCATGAGCCAAGAGGTGCCACTGCACTCCATCCTGGTCAAAGGATCTTCCTAGCAATCACTTACCTTCCCTCAACAGAATTCCTCTTTTCCCACTCCAGGAGAGAAGATCCAAGCCCCAAGAGAATTTCTCTTCTTCCTCTTCTTCCTCTTCTTCCACCCCAAAAGCCTGTTTTTCCAGGATGGCAGCCCCATCCTTTCTGTAACCACAGGATGGTGTACAAGCTTGTACCTTCCTGGGAGTGTGGGTCTTTGTTCTGAAGGCTTCTGTGCATACACGTTACAGAAATTTGCATGCCTTGGCCAGGGGCGGTGGCTCATGCCTGCAACCCCAGGACTTTGGGAGGCCGAGGCGGGCAGATCACCTGAGGTCGGGAGTTCGAGACCAGCCTGACTGATGTAGAGAAACCCTGTATCTACTAAAAATACAAAATTAGCCGGGCATGGTGGTGCATGCCTGTCATCCCAGCTACTCAGGAGGCTGAGGCAGGAGAATCGCTTGAACCTGGGAGGCGCAGGTTGTGGTAACCTGAGATCGTACCACTGCACTCCAGCTGGGTGACAAGAGCAAGACTCCATCTCAAAAAAAGACACAAAAAACTGGGCGCGGTGGCTCACATCTGTCATCCCAGCACTTTGGGAGGCCAAGGCAGGCGGATCATAAGGTCAGGAGTTCGAGACCATCCTGGCTAACACAGTGAAACCCCGTCTCTACTAAAAATGAAAAAAAAAATTAGCCAGACATGGCGGTGGGCACCTGTAGTCCCAGCCTCTTGGGAGGCTGAGGCAGGAGAATGGCGTGAATGTGGGAGGCAGAGGTTGCAGTGAGCTGAGGTCACGCCACTGCAGTCCAGCCTGGGCGACAAAGTGAGAGTCCATCTCAAAAAAAGAAAGAAAGAAAGAAAATATGCTTGTCTTGTTTCTTAGTAATCTATCTGGTTCATTGTTACTGATTATTTGGCAAACCGTTAGGGGGGCAAGCGTGTTGGCCCCACGCCCTCAATGCCTCTGTGTCTGGGGCGTCGGCTGCTGGTTTTGTGTCCACACAGGAAGACAGAATTAGGGAACTTGCTCCCCACAGCATGACTCAACAGGATGAGAGATGCAGGCACGGGTGTTGGAGGTGGTGTTGCTGTTGATCTCATTCAGGAGAGCCCAGGCATTGGGGAGCCCCATGACGCCGGTGTTCCCTCCCGCTTGGATGGGCAGGGGCTGAATGTGAGTCTCCACGGCTCTTATCCAGCCAAGCCCATCTCCAGGAGTTACCTTTCTCCTGTCCCTTGTTAGACGCTGTGCACTGAAGACCTAGCCTGACCCAAAGGAGAGTCTTGCCTTGGGTCTTGGCTGGAGGGTGGTGATCCCTCAGGTCCTGGAATGGCCCCTGGTAGTATCTTTGCTGGCCTGGGGGCTTTGGATGGTTCACGGTCTAACAACGTGATTTAAGGTGAGGGTCTTGGAACAAGTGAGATCAGTTCCAGCTTCCAGGAGGGAGCCTGAGAAATAGCAGATAGATCCCAGCTATCTGTCTGTCTGTCTATCTGTCTATCTATGTATCTATATATGTATCTATCTATCATCTATCTATCTTTCTATCTATCTATCTATCTATCTATCTATCTATCTATCTATCTATCTATCTGTCTAATCTATCTGTCATCTATTATCTATCTATGTATGTATCTATGTATGTATCTATCTATATGTCTGTTTATCCATCTATCTATTCTATCTATCTAACATCTATCTAATCTATCTATCATCTATCTATGTATCTATGTATGTATGTATCTATCTATGTATCTATGTGTCTACCCATCTGTCTGTCTATCCTATCTATTATCTATCTATCTATCTATCTATCTATCTATCTATCTATCTATCTATCTATTATCTATCTATCTATCTATCAATCTATCTATCTATCTATCTATCTATCTATCTATCTATCTATCATGTATCTATCTATCATGTATCTGTCCATCTATCTGTCTATCTATTGGTCTATCTATGTATCTATATATCTGTCTATCTGTCTATCTAGTCTATCTATCCATCTATCTATCACCTATCTATTTTCTATCAATCATCTATTTATCTATCATCTATCATCTATTATCATTCCATCTATCATCGATCTATCTTCTATTATCAATCTACAGTCTATCTGTCATCTATCCATTCATCTGCCTATCTATCCATCTATTTATCCATTTATCTATCTATCTATCTATCTATCTATCTATCTATCTATCTATCTATCTATCTATCTATCTGTCTATCGGTCTATCTATCTATGTATCTATGTATTTGTCTATCTATCTGTCTATCTATCGGTCTACGTATCTATGTATCTATCTATATATCTGTCTATCTATCTAGTCTATCTATCTATCCATCTATCTATCATCTATCTATTTTCTATCAATCATTTATTTCTCTATCATCTATCATCTATCAACCCATCTATCATCGATCTTCTATTATCGATCTACTGTCTATCTATCTGTTATCTATCCATTCATCCACCTATCTATCCATCTATTTATCCATTTATCTATCTATCTATCTATCTATCTATCTATCTATCTATCTATCTCTCTATCTATCATCTATTTTATCTATCATCTATTTTATCTATTATCTATCTATCTATCTATCTATCTATCTATCTATCTATCTATCTCTATCATCTATCTAAAATTCATCCTTTATGGCTGGGCAAGATGGCTCACGCCTGTAATCCTAGCATTTTGGGAGGCTGAGGGGGGCAGATCACTTGAGGATGGGAGTTCGAGACCAGCCTGGCCAACAGGGTGGAACCCCATCGCTACCAAAAATATAAAAAATTGGCTGGGTGTGGTGGCGCACACCTGTAATCTCAGCTACTCAAGAGGCTGAGGCAGGAGAATCACTTGAACCCGGAGGTGGAGCTTGCAGTGAGCCGAGATCACGCCACTGCACTCCAGCCGGGGTGACAGAATGAGACTCTGTCTCTTAAAACAAAATAAAATAAAATTCATCTATCATCTATCTATCAAATATCTATCAGTCAATCATCTATCTAGCTGTCATCTGTTACCTATACATCTATTCATCTATCATATATATTTTTCATCTGTCATCTACCAATCATCTATCTGTCTTCTATATATGTCATCTATTTTTTAAACTTCTTTTGAGACCCATTTTCACCGCATCTGGCCTCATCATAGAATCTTTCTCTTCTCCCTCTCTTTTCTCCACCTGCACAACCCTGATCTCACACAGGTGATCTGCAACCCCCCCCACCGACAGTGTGAATCCCACCTGAATGCATCTTATAAACAGTCTTCTCCAGTTTAGGTGTGCAAAGGATTGAATATCTCCATTGCTCTTCCTTTGGTGCAGTGCGGTTGGGCAGGTGCAGTGGGGTTGGACAGGTGCAGCGGTGTTGGGCAGGTGCAGTGCGGTTGGGCAGGCGCAGTGGGGTTGGGCAGGTGCAGTGGGGTTGGGCAGGCACAGTGCGGTTGGGCAGATGCAGTGGGGTTGAGCAGGCGCAGTGTGTTTGGGCAGGTGCAGTGGGGTTGGGCAGGTGCAGAGTGGTTGGGCAGGTGCAGTGTGGATGGGCAGGTGCAGTGCGGTTGGGCAGGTGCAGTGTGGTTGGGCAAAAGCTCCCTGTCAGCCAATATTGACAGCCTCTGCCCACCCATCCCTTGGAGAGTGTCCTTAGGTGCCAGAGAACACAGGGCAGGGGCTGATCTCCACAGCCCTCGGGGCCTCAGTCATCCTAGGCTGTGTCTCTGCTGGCTTTTATTTAATTTAATTTTATTTATTTTATTTTATTTAATTTTATTTTATTATTTTATTTTATTTTGAGACAGAGTCTCGCCCTGTCACCCAGGCTGGAGTGCAATCACATGATCTCACCTCACTGCCACCTCTGCCTCCCAGGTTTAAGCAATTCTTCTGCCTCAGCCTCCTGAGTACGGCACCTGCAATTACAGGCACCACCACACCCAGCTAAGATTTTATGTCTTTAGTAGAGACAGGTTTTCACCATATTGGTCAGGCAGGTCTCGAACTCCTGATCTCAGGTGATCTGCCCACCTCAGACTCCCAAAGTG
>NW_026653720.1:3745-11295 GCF_009828535.3 Hylobates moloch | reverse complement strand
TTGGGTATATACCCAGTAATGGGATGGCTGGGTCAAATGGTATTTCTAGTTCTAGATCCCTGAGGAATCGCCACACTGACTTCCACAATGGTTGAAGTAGTTTACAGTCCCACCAACAGTGTAAAAGTGTTCCTATTTCTCCACATCCTCTCCAGCACCTGTTGTTTCCTGACTTTTTAATGATCACCATTCTGACTGGTGTGAGATGGTATCTCATTGTGTATTTGATTTGCATTTCTTTGATGGCCAGTGATGATGAGCATTTTTTCATGTGATTTTTGGCTGCATAAATGTCTTCTTTTGAGAAGTGTCTGTTCATGTCCTTCGCCCACTTTTTGATGGGGTTGTCTTTTGATACCTACAGTTTACAATGACATGGTTTGTTGAGGTGTTCGTATCTATAGTTTGATGCTTTTCCTCCAAATTTTTGCTTTTTTCTTTTTGTTTAATACATTCAAATATTTTTCTGCCCCATCGAACTCCAATTATACATATGTTAGAGCACTTAATATTTCTCTCTTTATTCACATTCAATATTTTAATTGATCTGCATTCAAGTTCACTAATGCTTTTTATTTTGCTACCTCCTATCTTTTATCAATTTCATGAAATGAAATTTTCATTTCAGTTGTACTTTTAGTTTCATTGCTTTGATTTTGTTTTTTTAGTTCTAATCTATTGATATTGCTCATTTATTCATTAATATTTTCCATTAAGTCATGAAGTATATTTTAATAAAAACTCTGATATTGCTGATTATAATATCTTGATAATTTTAGGAAAGTTTTTATTGATTGCATTTTTTTCTCTGTGCAAATGTCATATTTTAATTTTTTTCATTCTAGTGATATTTGATTCAACATTACAAATTGTACATTATACAAACACTGTATTTTGTTATAATAAACTGTGTTTCCCCTTTGTGGGAAGCAACTAAAATCTTCACTCAGATTTTTCAGTTTTGAGCATCTAGGTTTTTGTCAGGACCCCAAGCTCTTTTTCATTCATTATTAAAATTAAGTGTTTTATCAAGATTTGTGTGCTTTTATACATTTTTGGGGGCTTTCGTCTCTTATACAACTCCTTCTTTTCCAGATATTTCTCTCTACGTTTCTGACTGCTTTCCCAGTACCAAAGTCTTAAGTTAATAAGGCCATGGTTTTCTATTGCAGTAACAGTACTCCATTGGAGGGTAACTTCTGACAAAAATCTGTAAATTCACATATCACACTTGTTTTAATTTCTATTTAAGAGCAGACTTCTCTTCAGCTTCTGCTAGCTTTCATCACTCTACATGGCACTCAAACTTTATTTTCTACTTTATCATTTCTCTCTGTAAGAGGGTTATTTGAGCTAAACAACAACAGCTTAAAATCCATTGACCTTTTAAAATATTTATTTCCATGTAAAATATATTACATAATTTTGGGAAGTTAACAGAATAAATAAAAAAATAAGTAACAATCCTCATTTGTCAGTAATATCTCACAATTCTTTCCCTATCTCCCACATCTGTTGAGTGCTCTTCATTTCAAAAACCTTGTGAAAGACATAACACCACAGGTTAATACTGGTGGTGCTAACCATCTGTCTTTTTTAAAAAAACCTATATGCTATATGTATGATTTTGTAGATCTATATATGTCTGTATTTAGTTGGGAAGCGTTTTTTTTGGTATGAAATAGAATATTTCTGCCTAATATGTTCGCTTGAATTAATGTCATTTACTCTTTAATACTTTATTCAGTTGATTTTCTTTAGAAAATTTTCCCAAACTTTTTCACTACTACCATAAGCTGACTTTGGGCCACCACTTTTCTGGATTTTTAGGATATTTTATTCTTTTCTTTAGGAAATTGATCACACTTTATTGAAATAGTTGGTTTAACTTGTCTGTCTTCATAATATATTGTGAATTCCTTGAAGTCAGGCATTTTAAAATTTACTTTTATATACTCAAAACTTAACACAATATCTTTCAGAAGTGCTTAAATGAATTTATTCAATTAAGCTGAACATTTATCAGGTAAACTATGTCATCTCTTTAGTAATTTTTTCTTACATTTTGCAAATCAGCATGATAACATAAATGTATATTAGGACACTCTAAAGGTTGCTTTTGTAAATATCTTTTTGTGACTATTTCTTATTTCAAAAATACAAAAGCACTATCATGTAATTTTTTACATTTTTAGCCATTCAAATCACTACTTCATTTTAGTGAAATTGGTGTAAAATAATAAAGCCCACCTACACAGTTTTATTTTTAAAATTGTAAGTGAATAACATCCTACTCAGCCTAATCTGTCATCACATTTATTTCTTATGAATGGATATTAATAACGTCTAGTTCTTCTGAACTGTTTAATCATTAATTTTACTGATTTTCTTACTACTATAGGAAGCAATTTAAAATAAATTATTTTATATTTTGATTAAAACATTTCCTTTTCCTCTCTCTTAATTGTATTAAAAGTTTAATGTTCCTTTAAGATACAAAATGTACAATACATATAAAAATCAACCATTGAAAAATTCATGAAGACATTTTCTACCAATAAGACGTTCTAAATATATTGTTTAAACAGGGTCATTCAGTATTCTAAATATGTTGTTTAAACAAAATTATTATTCAATATTTTTTGCTTTTATTTCTTCAGAATTTTTACATATCAACAAAATGTCATAATTGAAACAAGGTTTTGGTTAAAGAAAAGAACATAATTATTTTTGAGGATCACCTTCTAACTGGAAAGAAAGACCATTTGTTCACTAAAGGGTAAAATACTTAGAAAGTAGTCACCATAAAATAATGCAAGAAAATGAGAATTAATTTCCAGATGGCAGATAACTGCTTCTACAAATATATATTATTAAAAATAAACTGAAAGAAAAGGTAGACTGAGAAATTTAATTCAGTTCTTAAAATTTACACTCTTATGTGTGCAATATACCCCAAATAAGATTTTCAATCATCCATTTCAACTCAGTGTTTAAAGATTAAATAATAAAGGAAGAACTGTTTAAAAAAAAAACCGTTTATCATAGTCTTAAAGGTTTTGTTTTATTGTGAATCTTTGGGATTGCTACCATTTTGGAGGAGGCTATACTGTCTGGTGAGAACACTGCTGTTTTGTTGCCTGAAACACTGCTAGCAGGTGGTAAAGATGAGGAAAATACAGAAAATGAACATGTGCCACTTAAGAAAGAATAGTTGCTCTAGCTAGTTCTAAGAAATATTAAATGACAATTCTACAATATGTTGTGTTAGAAAAGATAGCCAACTCTACAATGTCTTTAAAAAGTTAAAATACATTTTACCAAGAGACTATAAATACTGCTGTTTATATTCTCTACAACACTGAGCTACTAACATTTAATACTAATTAATGTCATTACTAAGAGTCTTTCACTCTCAAAAGCTGTATAAGCTGCAAGGTGGATTAGTGACACTTTTCATGTCTGTTATATTGAGACTCTTTAAAATGACATATTCAATTTCTTTTGCCTGAGTTGACTCAGCTCTTCTTTTTAAAAAATATAGGTAAAGTTGCTTACTCTAATGCTTACTGAAGGTTCTTCTTTGAATGACTCTTTAAATACTCAATTGCTCTCTAATGTCCTAGAAAGATATTTTTTTCTGCTCAGGAATTCCCTTAACAGAGCTGACTGATTTCTACTCTGAGGCAGGATTTAAAGTAGAAGCTAATGAATCTGCTACCTCATGGAGAGTGACCCTAAAATGTCTTAAGAGGGAGTGACAGGAGGAGATGAAAAATTAAATTTCTGTATTCACCATTATACTATAATGTCAGTCATTAGGCAATAGCTCCATATCTTTGATCACCTGGGATATTTTTATAACTGTAATTCTTACCTTAGAATTAAATTTTTTAATATAAAATATAATTTAATATGCTTTTGAATTAAAGTGGCAAAGGATAGTATAAAGAACTGGAAGATATTGTCTATCAGTAAAATTTTATATATAATATTATAAAAGAATAAATGCTAAAAATCCTGTAGTATTAATTTACAAACTTCTACTAGAAAAATATTTAATAGGTATCAGGTTCTAGGTACACAAGGAATGATCATTAAATGTCTATCGTGTTCCAGGCACTGTTGTATATAGATATATTCTGAGGACACAACAGCAACATTACTTTTGTCCTCAAAGTAGTTACAAAGACTCTTCTGACTAGTTCTCAACCAATTATTTTTTCCATGAGACAGCAAATTGAGCAAGCGTGTTAGAGTAATATATGGTGCTAGCAACAGGTAAGATCTGAAATAAACCTTGTTGCTATGAGCAGCTGTACTTAGTATGTTCTAGTAAGTTCATGGTCTTTATTTATCCTTGTCATGAACTTTTTATTTGGATCATTTTGTCTCAGTGGGGTAGAATCTAACCCTAAATTCCAACCTACCCTTTTAATCTGAGACTTAGAAAACCTGCCTGAATAAATTGATAGCTCACTCAAAATTATGATGTCTAGATGTCTAAATTGCCCCTGCCTAGGCAATTTGACTATCTTACTACAATGGTGTGTCCACCTTTGGGGCTGTCACTTCTATTTGAAATATAGTTCACACTCAATTGTGTAAAGGACTAGCACACCAAGATCTGAAGAAGTCTAACACTTCCCTTGTTTTTGTAAATAAGGCTTTTGGAACACAGCCACACCATTCATTCACATGTGGTCTGTGGCTGTTTGTGTGCTACAATGGCAGACTCGAGTAGTTGCAGTGTCAACCATATGGACCACAAAGCTGCAGATATTTGTTGTCTGGCTCTTCACAGAAAAGTGTGCTGAGCCTTGCTTTAAAGCTTCTATTTGAACAGTTGTTGACTGTAGACATGACCTTTCTGATAAGTAGATTAGCATTTTTGCTTCCAATCTAAATATTTTTATTGTTCTTCCTGCCCAATGTCTTCCTATGGTTCCAGCATATATTCCTAGAGAAGGTTACCTAACGCGTAACATTAAATTATTTCTTTATCATTTACTTTATAATGTTCCCTCATAGGTAATTTCAGGCATTTTGATGATAATAATAGTGAGAACCACAAGAGATAACTCTTGTGCATATAAGTGTTCTCTTATATTGCATATAAGGATGCAAATATTCAAAACGAAATTCAAAAACCATGGATTTTTAAAAAGAAAGAAACAAAAGCTAAGCAAAGACCATGAAAATATTCAAGTCAAATTGCAAACATTTGTCATGCTCCTTGGTATAATAAATAAAGCAATAATGGTGAAAGATTGCAAAGCCTTACCCAGAGCCCATAAGCTGGTTCTAATCTTATCTCTTTAACTTCTCTGTGAAACATAGGAACCATCATAAATAATTAATTGCTCATATTAGATTGATAAATTCTCTAAAAAAAAATCTTGTGTCTTTTAGTACTCTCTCCACTTGGGTTTATATTTTGTTCTCTTTTTCCTGAAGAATTGATTTGAAATGGAAGATTCTGGGATTTACAGCTAAGAAGTCACTGTTCAAGGGCTCAGATGTTGGAAACCAATGGGAGTAGGTTAAGTTCTCAGCACCACTGCTATGATCTGTAAATAAATTAACATAGGACATTATAAAATCATAAACTAGTAAAATCAATTCAAAATAAATAAATTAGATGTTGTCTGTATGACCAAAACATCAACTGCAGTAGAGGCTGTTCAGCTTTTTTGCATTTTCCAAAGTTTACTTGAAAAACATGACTTCCTATTTTGAATACACACTTATAGACTTCATGTGGATATGAGTATATATGACATTTCAAAGGCTGTAAGTCATCAGTATGCACTTGCCACAATCGCATCATCATTAATATTGAGCATCCCTACAGGGCCTGGCACATAATAAAGTGCTACATGGATGAATCAGGTAACTGGGGAGTTCTGTCTCCATGCTTGTAACCATGCTATTTTTCCTGTCAGTAGTGCTTGAATAGAGCATGTAAGAGTCCTTTTGAAATGTTGATCACATCCTATTTTGTTGTTTGCTAGCAAAAAACTATGCCTTATTTTTACAGACTATCTCCAGAGTGACCAAGTATAGCCTGTTAAATACATCTGAAACTTCATGCACACGTTATGTAGCCTCTGTGGGAAAACACGTATTTTATATAAGATGATTTTATAGAAAAATACTTTCATTTGCAGATAGTAATGATTCTGTCATTAGATATTCACTAGGATGCTAAAATTTAAAAATGTAATAATGCAAATATTCAAAAGAAAATTCAAAAATTGAGAATTTTAAAAAAGAAAGAAAAAATAAAAAAGCAAGCAAAGCAAAGACAGTAAAAATGGTCAAGTCAAATTGCAAACATTTGTCATGCTCCTTGGTATAATAAATAAAGCAATAATGGTGAAAGATTGCAGACACTCATTCATAGCACCTGTATCTTCTAGAATCTACATTCATATATAAATCATATAAATATAATCTTTATATTATAAATAAATATATGTGATATATAGCATACATATTTACTTTAATATATAATATATAATACACAAATGAAATATAGTACTTACCTAAAAAACTCCTTAAGATTAAAGAGGATATGGAGCAATTATGCGTGCATGTGTCTGTGTGTGTGTGTGTGTGTGTGTGTGTGTGTATGTGTATGTGTATTAGTGTTGCTTACTCAGAGAAATATTGGAAAGAATAGTTCTCAAATTGGTAACAGTGGTGTAGCTGAGTTGTATATTTGGGATAGCTTTTAACTTTTTCCTTATACTCTTATATAGGTGAAGATATTATATCAAGAATGTTATTTTTATTGATAATATATTATTTTTTATCATCACAAAAACTATTATTTATAAAAATGAAAGCAATAACCACACATTAATTAAAAATATAAAGTTCAGTTCCTTAGGATGACACACATTCCTACATGATACGACTCTGCCTAACTGCCTAGCGTCATTTTCAGTATCATCCACCATTATAATATGTAGTCCGCAATGCTCAAATAGAGAATTGTCCAAAGAGGCCATTTCTTTCATGCTTCCGTGTGTCTGTTGAGGCTTTTCTTTGTTTCCTTCTCCACTTTCTCACTTGTCAGGCCAGTGCTCAAGCAATATTGTCTTGTCTAGCCCACTCAACCTATGTGAGGATCCATCCATAACCCACAGAATGTAATCAATACAAATACTGGAAGGAATTTTGACTCTTCAATGTCTGCATAAACCCAGATGTACATTTCTGCATCTCTCTCCTTCCTCAAATCTAAATTGTATCAAATACAGATATAAATATTGTACTTTCTTCTGTTTGTTCTGGTATCTCTGTGAAGTAATAGCTAAGATGACAAAATGAACAAACAAACAAAAGCAACCTGTTTTGATCATGGTCTGATAACTTCTAATCCTTTGAGTAGAACTAGCCAATTTTCTTTCTGTTAAGCCTTACTAATCCCCTTTTTTCAATTAATGTGGTCACCCCACTGTGTTAAAATAGTGATATGCACTATATTGAAACAAAGCATTTTGTCAATATCAGGACACATTAAATCCCCCAATATGGTATTA
>NW_026653720.1:1214-3600 GCF_009828535.3 Hylobates moloch | reverse complement strand
GGGTTTCACCGTGGTCTCGATCTCCTGACCTCGTGATCCGCCCGCCTCGGCCTCCCAAAGTGCTGGGATTACAAGCATGAGCCACCGCACCCGGCCATAATTTGATAATTCTTAATTTCACTGTGTTATATAAAATAACCATATGTGTTACAATCAGTAGCACCTTAGAGTTTAGTACGTGTGTGTGTATGTGTGTGTGTGTGCAGTTGTCCCATGGCTTTTGGTCAAGTACTATAGAATATAAATTTCTTAATGAGAATAAATGCTATGTCTCTGGTATACTTGGCTCTTTCTACCCATTCAATAATCATTAGTAAAATGGTTAAATAACATGCTGTCCACAATAATGTATGTGGATGAATATGGTCTCATTGGAATGTCTGTGCCAATATTTGAATAGTCTAGTAAAACTTGGAACATGTTCCAATGGCCGCATCTCAGTAGTGTAGATAAGTCTCCAAAACTGAGTATGAGCGAAGGAAACTAGGTCAACCTATAAATTCTAGTTAAAAATCTACTTAATTCAAGTCTACTAAGAATTTTGCAATGAAGCATGATCAGTATTATCAGTAAGCATATGTATAAGGTGTAATGGAAGGTGTGTAGAAACTGCTCTGCTGAAGTTACCACCTTTGGTTAACATGGCCAGAGTGTCTCTGTTTTTGTTCCCCTACTTCCCTTGCTATGATCATGCCACTCACTGTATTTCGTGTCTATATGATGGTATAATTTAAGGCAGATTCAAGGACTTTTCACACACTCCTTCACAAATCACATTTAATCAGTCACCAAATCTAACATCCCACAATGTAACGGCTCCTAATGTAGACTTAATTTAGGCCCTGCACTTCTCTCAGACACGGTACTATTGCCAAACAAATATATCACTTTTCCAAATTGCTGTAAGAGTGACATTTCTGAAAAAGCACATTAGTTTTCTTCTCCAAATTATTGAATAATTCTACTATTAATAATATCAAATTTTATCTATTTGGTAAGCTACTTACATTCCTTTATTCTTTCATAGTCTTTTTCTGATACGAAATAGTCTGCTCATTTTTTTAAATGACATTGATTATTCCACCCTGGTTATCTTGGAGAATGTCCAACATTCTGAATATGTGTGATTGTTTCCTCATTGTGATGTTGGCCTTGTTCTTTTATCTTCTTATTTCCTGTAAGTGAACGTTAGGGCTTGAGGCTGGAATAGATGCAGACTAAACATTTTTTGAATTAATATTTTATAGGTAATCTTTAGTATTTTATATTGCACCGAACTGGAAAAACCATGATGTAAGGATAGAATTCTGTGAGTATTCCTGAGTTTGGCCACTTTTCTAATGTGCATTTTTTAAAATTTACAATGAATAATTAATGTGTGGATAGATACATGAACACCCTGTTCATATCTTGTTCTCTAAAATATTTCATGTAATGATTTTATAATTCACTGATTATATATGTTTGAATAGGTTATAATATGGAGTGTTAAAAAAATGGGAATTTTCAAACTTTATCATTTCTTAGTTCTCATTATTTTGTAAAGAGATTCCTTTCAATTTTTTATCTTCACCTTCACTATCAAGTCATTGGTGTTTATTTATTCAATTTGCCACAATCAAAGTCTTATAATAGTTTACTGCTTAACTGAATTTCTACTACTTACCACTGAAATTACTGACTGTTGCTAATAATTTAAGAACACCTTTAGAATTCCAAAAAGTTTTGATCCCCTGAGATATACTACAATCAATGATTTTAACAAGATAATTTGTGTTTATGATTTCTCCCTATCATAAAGGAAAGAGGTGGCATCTAAGCACTTACTATGTAAATCACTATCCTAGGAAGTCTCATGTAATTTTTTACCAGTCAGTCCTTGAAACATGACTCGGAGCACTTATTCCCAACTCCTTACCTTCCATTTCATTTTATGGATAAAGTAATCAATACTCTGAAGGCTAATTAAATGCTCAAAGACATACAAGTAGTAAAATACAAGCAGAATTTATACTCTGGTCTATTGACTCTTTCCCTATGCCATAGTGCCTCTCTGAAGTTCTAGTTACCATTAGTTTACTGTCATGACACATAATGGTGATCCTATTAGTCAGGATTCTCCAGAGAAACAGAATTAATGGTGTGTATATATATACATATACGTATATGTATATATACATATATACGACAGCAAAATATATACATATACGTATGTGTATTACATATACGTATATGTATATATACACGTATATATATACACATACGTATATGTATATATACACGTATATATATACACATACATATATGTATATATACACGTATATATACACACATACGTATATGGATATATACATATATATCCATATACGTGTGTGTGTGTATATAT
>NW_026653720.1:0-1114 GCF_009828535.3 Hylobates moloch | reverse complement strand
TATATATATATATATATATATATGACAGCAAAATAAAGAGAGAATTTAAAGATTTGGCTCACACAGTTGTGATTGCTGGTAAGTTTGAAATCTACAGGCCAGGCCGTCAGGCTACAGATCCAGGGAAGAGTCGATGCTGTGGCTCACGTCTGAAGGCAGTGTGGAGACAGAATTCCATTTTTCCTTGGGGCACCTCAGTCTTTTCTTCTTTGGCCTTCAACAGATTAGACAAGGCCCATCCACGTTATGGAGAGTGATCTGTTTTATTGAAAGTCTTCCTATTGAAATGTTAATTCTATTAAAAATGCCTTCATAGGAACTTTAAGACTGGCGTTTGACCAGACATATGTACACTGTAGCCTACTGACACGTAAAATTAACCATTGCAATGATATGTAGTGGATGTGCTAAATTTCTGTTTTATTGGTATATATTTACAGTTTCAAACTTGACACATTCAATTTCTCCAATGAGTCTATTTTTCCTCATTAAAATTGATCTCCATATTTAAATTTATTTAAAATGCAGTTTGTTATTTTTGTGTCATTTATGGATTATTAAACCATTTCTATTAGTCCATAGGTTTAGTATTTATTAAGACATTTTGCCAGGCGCTGTGGCTCACGTCTGTAATCCCAGCACTTTGGGAGGCCGAGGGAGGTGGATCACCTGAGGTCGGGAGTTCAAGACCACCCTGATCAACATGGAGAAACCCCATCTCTACTAAAAATACAAAATTAGCCAGGCTTGGTGGCACATGCCTGTAATCCCAGCTACTCGAGAGGCTGAGACAGGAGAATTGCTTGAACCCAGGAGGTGGAGGTTGCTGTGAGCCAAGATCGTGCCATTGCACTCTAGCTTGGGCAACAAGAATGAAACTCTGTCTCAAAAAAAAAAAAAAAAGACATTTTATTTGCTATGTTTTAACACTATAGAAACTATAACAACCTTAAGTTACAGCTTCAAATTTTAATCCAAATATGACCTTTATTGATGTAGACACATTGCAGCTCTTAGACACTCACTCTTAGAGCTTAAAAACAATTTTACAATAAACATACGTGTGTATGTGTCTTTATAGCAGCATGATTTATAGTCCTTTGGGTATATACCC
>NW_026653719.1:3869-11296 GCF_009828535.3 Hylobates moloch | reverse complement strand
TTGGGTATATACCCAGTAATGGGATGGCTGGGTCAAATGGTATTTCTAGTTCTAGATCCCTGAGGAATCGCCACACTGACTTCCACAATGGTTGAAGTAGTTTACAGTCCCACCAACAGTGTAAAAGTGTTCCTATTTCTCCACATCCTCTCCAGCACCTGTTGTTTCCTGACTTTTTAATGATCACCATTCTGACTGGTGTGAGATGGTATCTCATTGTGTATTTGATTTGCATTTCTTTGATGGCCAGTGATGATGAGCATTTTTTCATGTGATTTTTGGCTGCATAAATGTCTTCTTTTGAGAAGTGTCTGTTCATGTCCTTCGCCCACTTTTTGATGGGGTTGTCTTTTGATACCTACAGTTTACAATGACATGGTTTGTTGAGGTGTTCGTATCTATAGTTTGATGCTTTTCCTCCAAATTTTTGCTTTTTTCTTTTTGTTTAATACATTCAAATATTTTTCTGCCCCATCGAACTCCAATTATACATATGTTAGAGCACTTAATATTTCTCTCTTTATTCACATTCAATATTTTAATTGATCTGCATTCAAGTTCACTAATGCTTTTTATTTTGCTACCTCCTATCTTTTATCAATTTCATGAAATGAAATTTTCATTTCAGTTGTACTTTTAGTTTCATTGCTTTGATTTTGTTTTTTTAGTTCTAATCTATTGATATTGCTCATTTATTCATTAATATTTTCCATTAAGTCATGAAGTATATTTTAATAAAAACTCTGATATTGCTGATTATAATATCTTGATAATTTTAGGAAAGTTTTTATTGATTGCATTTTTTTCTCTGTGCAAATGTCATATTTTAATTTTTTTCATTCTAGTGATATTTGATTCAACATTACAAATTGTACATTATACAAACACTGTATTTTGTTATAATAAACTGTGTTTCCCCTTTGTGGGAAGCAACTAAAATCTTCACTCAGATTTTTCAGTTTTGAGCATCTAGGTTTTTGTCAGGACCCCAAGCTCTTTTTCATTCATTATTAAAATTAAGTGTTTTATCAAGATTTGTGTGCTTTTATACATTTTTGGGGGCTTTCGTCTCTTATACAACTCCTTCTTTTCCAGATATTTCTCTCTACGTTTCTGACTGCTTTCCCAGTACCAAAGTCTTAAGTTAATAAGGCCATGGTTTTCTATTGCAGTAACAGTACTCCATTGGAGGGTAACTTCTGACAAAAATCTGTAAATTCACATATCACACTTGTTTTAATTTCTATTTAAGAGCAGACTTCTCTTCAGCTTCTGCTAGCTTTCATCACTCTACATGGCACTCAAACTTTATTTTCTACTTTATCATTTCTCTCTGTAAGAGGGTTATTTGAGCTAAACAACAACAGCTTAAAATCCATTGACCTTTTAAAATATTTATTTCCATGTAAAATATATTACATAATTTTGGGAAGTTAACAGAATAAATAAAAAAATAAGTAACAATCCTCATTTGTCAGTAATATCTCACAATTCTTTCCCTATCTCCCACATCTGTTGAGTGCTCTTCATTTCAAAAACCTTGTGAAAGACATAACACCACAGGTTAATACTGGTGGTGCTAACCATCTGTCTTTTTTAAAAAAACCTATATGCTATATGTATGATTTTGTAGATCTATATATGTCTGTATTTAGTTGGGAAGCGTTTTTTTTGGTATGAAATAGAATATTTCTGCCTAATATGTTCGCTTGAATTAATGTCATTTACTCTTTAATACTTTATTCAGTTGATTTTCTTTAGAAAATTTTCCCAAACTTTTTCACTACTACCATAAGCTGACTTTGGGCCACCACTTTTCTGGATTTTTAGGATATTTTATTCTTTTCTTTAGGAAATTGATCACACTTTATTGAAATAGTTGGTTTAACTTGTCTGTCTTCATAATATATTGTGAATTCCTTGAAGTCAGGCATTTTAAAATTTACTTTTATATACTCAAAACTTAACACAATATCTTTCAGAAGTGCTTAAATGAATTTATTCAATTAAGCTGAACATTTATCAGGTAAACTATGTCATCTCTTTAGTAATTTTTTCTTACATTTTGCAAATCAGCATGATAACATAAATGTATATTAGGACACTCTAAAGGTTGCTTTTGTAAATATCTTTTTGTGACTATTTCTTATTTCAAAAATACAAAAGCACTATCATGTAATTTTTTACATTTTTAGCCATTCAAATCACTACTTCATTTTAGTGAAATTGGTGTAAAATAATAAAGCCCACCTACACAGTTTTATTTTTAAAATTGTAAGTGAATAACATCCTACTCAGCCTAATCTGTCATCACATTTATTTCTTATGAATGGATATTAATAACGTCTAGTTCTTCTGAACTGTTTAATCATTAATTTTACTGATTTTCTTACTACTATAGGAAGCAATTTAAAATAAATTATTTTATATTTTGATTAAAACATTTCCTTTTCCTCTCTCTTAATTGTATTAAAAGTTTAATGTTCCTTTAAGATACAAAATGTACAATACATATAAAAATCAACCATTGAAAAATTCATGAAGACATTTTCTACCAATAAGACGTTCTAAATATATTGTTTAAACAGGGTCATTCAGTATTCTAAATATGTTGTTTAAACAAAATTATTATTCAATATTTTTTGCTTTTATTTCTTCAGAATTTTTACATATCAACAAAATGTCATAATTGAAACAAGGTTTTGGTTAAAGAAAAGAACATAATTATTTTTGAGGATCACCTTCTAACTGGAAAGAAAGACCATTTGTTCACTAAAGGGTAAAATACTTAGAAAGTAGTCACCATAAAATAATGCAAGAAAATGAGAATTAATTTCCAGATGGCAGATAACTGCTTCTACAAATATATATTATTAAAAATAAACTGAAAGAAAAGGTAGACTGAGAAATTTAATTCAGTTCTTAAAATTTACACTCTTATGTGTGCAATATACCCCAAATAAGATTTTCAATCATCCATTTCAACTCAGTGTTTAAAGATTAAATAATAAAGGAAGAACTGTTTAAAAAAAAAACCGTTTATCATAGTCTTAAAGGTTTTGTTTTATTGTGAATCTTTGGGATTGCTACCATTTTGGAGGAGGCTATACTGTCTGGTGAGAACACTGCTGTTTTGTTGCCTGAAACACTGCTAGCAGGTGGTAAAGATGAGGAAAATACAGAAAATGAACATGTGCCACTTAAGAAAGAATAGTTGCTCTAGCTAGTTCTAAGAAATATTAAATGACAATTCTACAATATGTTGTGTTAGAAAAGATAGCCAACTCTACAATGTCTTTAAAAAGTTAAAATACATTTTACCAAGAGACTATAAATACTGCTGTTTATATTCTCTACAACACTGAGCTACTAACATTTAATACTAATTAATGTCATTACTAAGAGTCTTTCACTCTCAAAAGCTGTATAAGCTGCAAGGTGGATTAGTGACACTTTTCATGTCTGTTATATTGAGACTCTTTAAAATGACATATTCAATTTCTTTTGCCTGAGTTGACTCAGCTCTTCTTTTTAAAAAATATAGGTAAAGTTGCTTACTCTAATGCTTACTGAAGGTTCTTCTTTGAATGACTCTTTAAATACTCAATTGCTCTCTAATGTCCTAGAAAGATATTTTTTTCTGCTCAGGAATTCCCTTAACAGAGCTGACTGATTTCTACTCTGAGGCAGGATTTAAAGTAGAAGCTAATGAATCTGCTACCTCATGGAGAGTGACCCTAAAATGTCTTAAGAGGGAGTGACAGGAGGAGATGAAAAATTAAATTTCTGTATTCACCATTATACTATAATGTCAGTCATTAGGCAATAGCTCCATATCTTTGATCACCTGGGATATTTTTATAACTGTAATTCTTACCTTAGAATTAAATTTTTTAATATAAAATATAATTTAATATGCTTTTGAATTAAAGTGGCAAAGGATAGTATAAAGAACTGGAAGATATTGTCTATCAGTAAAATTTTATATATAATATTATAAAAGAATAAATGCTAAAAATCCTGTAGTATTAATTTACAAACTTCTACTAGAAAAATATTTAATAGGTATCAGGTTCTAGGTACACAAGGAATGATCATTAAATGTCTATCGTGTTCCAGGCACTGTTGTATATAGATATATTCTGAGGACACAACAGCAACATTACTTTTGTCCTCAAAGTAGTTACAAAGACTCTTCTGACTAGTTCTCAACCAATTATTTTTTCCATGAGACAGCAAATTGAGCAAGCGTGTTAGAGTAATATATGGTGCTAGCAACAGGTAAGATCTGAAATAAACCTTGTTGCTATGAGCAGCTGTACTTAGTATGTTCTAGTAAGTTCATGGTCTTTATTTATCCTTGTCATGAACTTTTTATTTGGATCATTTTGTCTCAGTGGGGTAGAATCTAACCCTAAATTCCAACCTACCCTTTTAATCTGAGACTTAGAAAACCTGCCTGAATAAATTGATAGCTCACTCAAAATTATGATGTCTAGATGTCTAAATTGCCCCTGCCTAGGCAATTTGACTATCTTACTACAATGGTGTGTCCACCTTTGGGGCTGTCACTTCTATTTGAAATATAGTTCACACTCAATTGTGTAAAGGACTAGCACACCAAGATCTGAAGAAGTCTAACACTTCCCTTGTTTTTGTAAATAAGGCTTTTGGAACACAGCCACACCATTCATTCACATGTGGTCTGTGGCTGTTTGTGTGCTACAATGGCAGACTCGAGTAGTTGCAGTGTCAACCATATGGACCACAAAGCTGCAGATATTTGTTGTCTGGCTCTTCACAGAAAAGTGTGCTGAGCCTTGCTTTAAAGCTTCTATTTGAACAGTTGTTGACTGTAGACATGACCTTTCTGATAAGTAGATTAGCATTTTTGCTTCCAATCTAAATATTTTTATTGTTCTTCCTGCCCAATGTCTTCCTATGGTTCCAGCATATATTCCTAGAGAAGGTTACCTAACGCGTAACATTAAATTATTTCTTTATCATTTACTTTATAATGTTCCCTCATAGGTAATTTCAGGCATTTTGATGATAATAATAGTGAGAACCACAAGAGATAACTCTTGTGCATATAAGTGTTCTCTTATATTGCATATAAGGATGCAAATATTCAAAACGAAATTCAAAAACCATGGATTTTTAAAAAGAAAGAAACAAAAGCTAAGCAAAGACCATGAAAATATTCAAGTCAAATTGCAAACATTTGTCATGCTCCTTGGTATAATAAATAAAGCAATAATGGTGAAAGATTGCAAAGCCTTACCCAGAGCCCATAAGCTGGTTCTAATCTTATCTCTTTAACTTCTCTGTGAAACATAGGAACCATCATAAATAATTAATTGCTCATATTAGATTGATAAATTCTCTAAAAAAAAATCTTGTGTCTTTTAGTACTCTCTCCACTTGGGTTTATATTTTGTTCTCTTTTTCCTGAAGAATTGATTTGAAATGGAAGATTCTGGGATTTACAGCTAAGAAGTCACTGTTCAAGGGCTCAGATGTTGGAAACCAATGGGAGTAGGTTAAGTTCTCAGCACCACTGCTATGATCTGTAAATAAATTAACATAGGACATTATAAAATCATAAACTAGTAAAATCAATTCAAAATAAATAAATTAGATGTTGTCTGTATGACCAAAACATCAACTGCAGTAGAGGCTGTTCAGCTTTTTTGCATTTTCCAAAGTTTACTTGAAAAACATGACTTCCTATTTTGAATACACACTTATAGACTTCATGTGGATATGAGTATATATGACATTTCAAAGGCTGTAAGTCATCAGTATGCACTTGCCACAATCGCATCATCATTAATATTGAGCATCCCTACAGGGCCTGGCACATAATAAAGTGCTACATGGATGAATCAGGTAACTGGGGAGTTCTGTCTCCATGCTTGTAACCATGCTATTTTTCCTGTCAGTAGTGCTTGAATAGAGCATGTAAGAGTCCTTTTGAAATGTTGATCACATCCTATTTTGTTGTTTGCTAGCAAAAAACTATGCCTTATTTTTACAGACTATCTCCAGAGTGACCAAGTATAGCCTGTTAAATACATCTGAAACTTCATGCACACGTTATGTAGCCTCTGTGGGAAAACACGTATTTTATATAAGATGATTTTATAGAAAAATACTTTCATTTGCAGATAGTAATGATTCTGTCATTAGATATTCACTAGGATGCTAAAATTTAAAAATGTAATAATGCAAATATTCAAAAGAAAATTCAAAAATTGAGAATTTTAAAAAAGAAAGAAAAAATAAAAAAGCAAGCAAAGCAAAGACAGTAAAAATGGTCAAGTCAAATTGCAAACATTTGTCATGCTCCTTGGTATAATAAATAAAGCAATAATGGTGAAAGATTGCAGACACTCATTCATAGCACCTGTATCTTCTAGAATCTACATTCATATATAAATCATATAAATATAATCTTTATATTATAAATAAATATATGTGATATATAGCATACATATTTACTTTAATATATAATATATAATACACAAATGAAATATAGTACTTACCTAAAAAACTCCTTAAGATTAAAGAGGATATGGAGCAATTATGCGTGCATGTGTCTGTGTGTGTGTGTGTGTGTGTGTGTGTGTGTATGTGTATGTGTATTAGTGTTGCTTACTCAGAGAAATATTGGAAAGAATAGTTCTCAAATTGGTAACAGTGGTGTAGCTGAGTTGTATATTTGGGATAGCTTTTAACTTTTTCCTTATACTCTTATATAGGTGAAGATATTATATCAAGAATGTTATTTTTATTGATAATATATTATTTTTTATCATCACAAAAACTATTATTTATAAAAATGAAAGCAATAACCACACATTAATTAAAAATATAAAGTTCAGTTCCTTAGGATGACACACATTCCTACATGATACGACTCTGCCTAACTGCCTAGCGTCATTTTCAGTATCATCCACCATTATAATATGTAGTCCGCAATGCTCAAATAGAGAATTGTCCAAAGAGGCCATTTCTTTCATGCTTCCGTGTGTCTGTTGAGGCTTTTCTTTGTTTCCTTCTCCACTTTCTCACTTGTCAGGCCAGTGCTCAAGCAATATTGTCTTGTCTAGCCCACTCAACCTATGTGAGGATCCATCCATAACCCACAGAATGTAATCAATACAAATACTGGAAGGAATTTTGACTCTTCAATGTCTGCATAAACCCAGATGTACATTTCTGCATCTCTCTCCTTCCTCAAATCTAAATTGTATCAAATACAGATATAAATATTGTACTTTCTTCTGTTTGTTCTGGTATCTCTGTGAAGTAATAGCTAAGATGACAAAATGAACAAACAAACAAAAGCAACCTGTTTTGATCATGGTCTGATAACTTCTAATCCTTTGAGTAGAACTAGCCAATTTTCTTTCTGTTAAGCC
>NW_026653719.1:1214-3602 GCF_009828535.3 Hylobates moloch | reverse complement strand
GGGGTTTCACCGTGGTCTCGATCTCCTGACCTCGTGATCTGCCCGCCTCGGCCTCCCAAAGTGCTGGGATTACAAGCATGAGCCACCGCACCCGGCCATAATTTGATAATTCTTAATTTCACTGTGTTATATAAAATAACCATATGTGTTACAATCAGTAGCACCTTAGAGTTTAGTACGTGTGTGTGTATGTGTGTGTGTGTGCAGTTGTCCCATGGCTTTTGGTCAAGTACTATAGAATATAAATTTCTTAATGAGAATAAATGCTATGTCTCTGGTATACTTGGCTCTTTCTACCCATTCAATAATCATTAGTAAAATGGTTAAATAACATGCTGTCCACAATAATGTATGTGGATGAATATGGTCTCATTGGAATGTCTGTGCCAATATTTGAATAGTCTAGTAAAACTTGGAACATGTTCCAATGGCCGCATCTCAGTAGTGTAGATAAGTCTCCAAAACTGAGTATGAGCAAAGGAAACTAGGTCAACCTATAAATTCTAGTTAAAAATCTACTTAATTCAAGTCTACTAAGAATTTTGCAATGAAGCATGATCAGTATTATCAGTAAGCATATGTATAAGGTGTAATGGAAGGTGTGTAGAAACTGCTCTGCTGAAGTTACCACCTTTGGTTAACATGGCCAGAGTGTCTCTGTTTTTGTTCCCCTACTTCCCTTGCTATGATCATGCCACTCACTGTATTTCGTGTCTATATGATGGTATAATTTAAGGCAGATTCAAGGACTTTTCACACACTCCTTCACAAATCACATTTAATCAGTCACCAAATCTAACATCCCACAATGTAACGGCTCCTAATGTAGACTTAATTTAGGCCCTGCACTTCTCTCAGACACGGTACTATTGCCAAACAAATATATCACTTTTCCAAATTGCTGTAAGAGTGACATTTCTGAAAAAGCACATTAGTTTTCTTCTCCAAATTATTGAATAATTCTACTATTAATAATATAAAATTTTATCTATTTGGTAAGCTACTTACATTCCTTTATTCTTTCATAGTCTTTTTCTGATACGAAATAGTCTGCTCATTTTTTTAAATGACATTGATTATTCCACCCTGGTTATCTTGGAGAATGTCCAACATTCTGAATATGTGTGATTGTTTCCTCATTGTGATGTTGGCCTTGTTCTTTTATCTTCTTATTTCCTGTAAGTGAACGTTAGGGCTTGAGGCTGGAATAGATGCAGACTAAACATTTTTTGAATTAATATTTTATAGGTAATCTTTAGTATTTTATATTGCACCGAACTGGAAAAACCATGATGTAAGGATAGAATTCTGTGAGTATTCCTGAGTTTGGCCACTTTTCTAATGTGTATTTTTTAAAATTTACAATGAATAATTAATGTGTGGATAGATACATGAACACCCTGTTCATATCTTGTTCTCTAAAATATTTCATGTAATGATTTTATAATTCACTGATTATATATGTTTGAATAGGTTATAATATGGAGTGTTAAAAAAATGGGAATTTTCAAACTTTATCATTTCTTAGTTCTCATTATTTTGTAAAGAGATTCCTTTCAATTTTTTATCTTCACCTTCACTATCAAGTCATTGGTGTTTATTTATTCAATTTGCCACAATCAAAGTCTTATAATAGTTTACTGCTTAACTGAATTTCTACTACTTACCACTGAAATTACTGACTGTTGCTAATAATTTAAGAACACCTTTAGAATTCCAAAAAGTTTTGATCCCCTGAGATATACTACAGTCAATGATTTTAACAAGATAATTTGTGTTTATGATTTCTCCCTATCATAAAGGAAAGAGATGGCATCTAAGCACTTACTATGTAAATCACTATCCTAGGAAGTCTCATGTAATTTTTTACCAGTCAGTCCTTGAAACATGACTCGGAGCACTTATTCCCAACTCCTTACCTTCCATTTCATTTTATGGATAAAGTAATCAATACTCTGAAGGCTAATTAAATGCTCAAAGACATACAAGTAGTAAAATACAAGCAGAATTTATACTCTGGTCTATTGACTCTTTCCCTATGCCATAGTGCCTCTCTGAAGTTCTAGTTACCATTAGTTTACTGTCATGACACATAATGGTGATCCTATTAGTCAAGATTCTCCAGAGAAACAGAATTAATGGTGTGTATATATATACATATACGTATATGTATATATACATATATACGACAGCAAAATATATACATATACGTATGTGTTTACATATACGTATATGTATATATACACGTATATATATACACATATGTATATGGATATATACATGTATATATATACACATACGTATGTGTATATATACACGTATATATACACACATACGTATATGGATATATACATGTATATATCCATATACGTGTGTGTGTGTATATAT
>NW_026653719.1:0-1114 GCF_009828535.3 Hylobates moloch | reverse complement strand
TATATATATATATATATATATATGACAGCAAAATAAAGAGAGAATTTAAAGATTTGGCTCACACAGTTGTGATTGCTGGTAAGTTTGAAATCTACAGGCCAGGCCGTCAGGCTACAGATCCAGGGAAGAGTCGATGCTGTGGCTCACGTCTGAAGGCAGTGTGGAGACAGAATTCCATTTTTCCTTGGGGCACCTCAGTCTTTTCTTCTTTGGCCTTCAACAGATTAGACAAGGCCCATCCACGTTATGGAGAGTGATCTGTTTTATTGAAAGTCTTCCTATTGAAATGTTAATTCTATTAAAAATGCCTTCATAGGAACTTTAAGACTGGCGTTTGACCAGACATATGTACACTGTAGCCTACTGACACGTAAAATTAACCATTGCAATGATATGTAGTGGATGTGCTAAATTTCTGTTTTATTGGTATATATTTACAGTTTCAAACTTGACACATTCAATTTCTCCAATGAGTCTATTTTTCCTCATTAAAATTGATCTCCATATTTAAATTTATTTAAAATGCAGTTTGTTATTTTTGTGTCATTTATGGATTATTAAACCATTTCTATTAGTCCATAGGTTTAGTATTTATTAAGACATTTTGCCAGGCGCTGTGGCTCACGTCTGTAATCCCAGCACTTTGGGAGGCCGAGGGAGGTGGATCACCTGAGGTCGGGAGTTCAAGACCACCCTGATCAACATGGAGAAACCCCATCTCTACTAAAAATACAAAATTAGCCAGGCTTGGTGGCACATGCCTGTAATCCCAGCTACTCGAGAGGCTGAGACAGGAGAATTGCTTGAACCCAGGAGGTGGAGGTTGCTGTGAGCCAAGATCGTGCCATTGCACTCTAGCTTGGGCAACAAGAATGAAACTCTGTCTCAAAAAAAAAAAAAAAAGACATTTTATTTGCTATGTTTTAACACTATAGAAACTATAACAACCTTAAGTTACAGCTTCAAATTTTAATCCAAATATGACCTTTATTGATGTAGACACATTGCAGCTCTTAGACACTCACTCTTAGAGCTTAAAAACAATTTTACAATAAACATACGTGTGTATGTGTCTTTATAGCAGCATGATTTATAGTCCTTTGGGTATATACCC
>NW_026653718.1:0-11310 GCF_009828535.3 Hylobates moloch | reverse complement strand
AATGGGTAAAAAATGGAAGCATTCCCTCTGAAAACTAGCACAAGACAGGGATGCCCTCTCTCACCGCTCCTATTCAACATAGTGCTGGAAGTTCTGGCCAGAGCAATCAGGCAGGAGAAGGAAATAAAGGGTATTCAATTAGGAAAAGAGGAAGTCAAATTGTCCCTGTTTGCAGATGACATGATTGTATATCTAGAAAACCCCATTGTCTCAGCCCAAAAACTCCTTAAGCTGATTAGCAACTTCAGCAAAGTCTCAGGATACAAAATCAATGTACAAAAATCACAAGCATTCTTGTACACCAATCACAGACAAACAGAGAGCCAAATCATGAGTGAACTGCCATTCACAATTGCTTCAAAGAGAATAAAGTACCTAGGAATCCAACTTACAAGGGATGTGAAGGACCTCTTCAAGCAGAACTACAAACCACTGCTCAATGAAATCAAAGAGGATACAAACAAATGGAAGAACATTCCATGCTCATGGGTTGGAAGAATCAATATCGTGAAAATGGCCATACTGCCCAAGGTAATTTACAGATTCAATGCCATCCCCATCAAGCTACCAATGACTTTCTTCACAGAATTGGAAAAAACTACTTTAAAGTTCATATGGAACCATATACTATAAGGCTACAGTAACCAAAACAGCATGGTACTGGTACCACAACAGAGACATAGATCAATGGAACAGAACAGAGCCCTCAGAAATGATGCCACATATCTACAACTATCTGATCTTTGACAAACCTGACAAAAACAAGAAATGGGGAAAGGATTCCCTATTTAGTAAGTGGTGCTGGGAAAACTGGCTAGCCATATGTAGGAAGCTGAAACTGGATCACTTCCTTACACCTTATACAAAAATTAATTCAAGATGGATTAAAGACTTACATGTTAGACCTAAAACCATTAAAAAAGCAAACCTAGGCAATACCATTCAGGACATAGGCGTGGGCAAGGACTTCATGTCTAAAACACCAAAAGCAATGGCAACAAAACCAAAATTGACAAATGGGATCTAATTAAACTAAAGAGCTTCTGCACAGCAAAAGAAACTGCCATTAGAGTGAACAGGCAACCTACAGAATGGGAGAAAATTTTTTCAACCTACTCATCTGATAAAGGGCTGATATCCAGAATCTACAATAAACTCAAACAAATTTACAAGAAAAAAACAAACAACCCCATCAAAAAGTGGGCAAAGGACATGAACAGACACTTCTCAAAAGAAGACATTTCTGCAGCCAAAAAACACATGAAGAAATGCTCATCATCACTGGCCATCAGAGAAATGCAAATCAAAACCACAGTGAGATACCATCTCACACCAGTTAGAATGGCCATCATTAAAAAATCAGGAAACAACAGGTGCTGGAGAGGATGTGGAGAAATAGGAACACTTTTACACCGTTGGTGGGACTGTAAACTAGTTCAACCATTGTGGAAGTCAGTGTGGCAATTCCTCAGGGATCTAGAACTAGAAATACCATTTGACCCAGCCATCCCATTACTGGATATATACCCAAAGGACTATAAATCATGCTACTATAAAGACACATGCACACGTATGTTTATTGTGGCACTATTCACATAGCAAAGACTTGGAACCAACCCAAATGTCCAACAAGGATAGACTGGATTAAGAAAATGTGGTACATATACACCATGGAATACTATGCAGCCATAAAAAATGATGAGTTCCTGTCCTTTGTAGGGACATGGATGAAACTGGAAAACATCATTCTCAGTAAACTATTGCAAGGCCAAAAAAACAAACACCACATGTTCTCATTCATAAGTGGGAATTGAACAATGAGAACTCATGGACACAGGAAGGGGAACATCACACTCTGGGGACTGTTGTGGGGTTGGGGGAGGGTGGAGGGACAGCATTAGGAGATATACCTAATGCTAAATGACGAGTTAATGGGTGCATGAAATCAACATGGCACATGGATACATATGTAACAAACCTGCACATTGTGCACATGTACCCTAAAACCTAAAGTATAATAAAAAACAAACAAAAAAAAACTAAAAAAAAAATAAAAATAAAAATAAAAAGAAATTCACATATAAAAAAAGAAATAAATAATAGAGTAAATATAGCCTTTTATCTTGAAAAAGACTTGAAGTTTGGTTGTAGAAGAGTTGCAGCTTGGCAGTTATTGTGAAGTAAAGGAAGGACAGTTATTTTCAAGTCATGGGGAAGTTGTAACACCAGAAGGGTATGGCTCATAACACATGAGTAAACTGAGATAATTGGCAAATTCTCAGTGTTCCTATGTTTTGTATCTTCCTTTGAGGCTCAGTATCAGCAGAGTGCCATTTTCTTCATTCACCTGATGTTCCTTAAAGATGAAATAACTCTACATAACTGTGAAATGTAAAATTAATGTTATGCTCACAGTATTTGCTAATATATTAATGGTGTAGAAATAAATTTGCATATCAAAATATGCATCCAAAACAAAACTGACTACATCTTGTTGCAAATCATCATTGGCATCATCATCATCATCATTATCATCACCATGATTATTTAACATTTTTTTTTTTGAGACGGGGTCTCGCTGTCCCCCAGGCTGGAGTGCAGTGGCACCATCTTGGCTCACTGCAGGCTCCGCCCCCTGGGGTTCATGCCATTCTCCTGCCTCAGCCTCCCGCATAGCTGGGATTACAAGCGCCCGCCACCTCGCCCGGCTAATTTTTTTTTGTATTTTTAGCAGAGACGGGGTTTCACCGTGTTAGCCAGGATGGATTATTTAACATTTACATGATTTGATTTTATAATAACTTTTGGGCATAAATTTTATCTGTAAGAATGTTTTATTGAAACATTTTAATAACAATTCTGGCAAATAATTATCTTTCAGAATAATGTGAAAATCTATTATCACAATTAGAGAGTAAATCCGCAAGATGACATTTGGCACCTATGAAGCTTTTGTTTTTGGCTTGCAGACTCTCCTTCGGAGAGTGGGGATTATCTTGTTATTTCTCTCAGTTCTGGGTAAACAAAAGGTGCCTAATACAAGCGTATTAACCTGACTTGACTTAACTCAGAGGAAATGAAAAGTTCCAGCCAAGTAAGGTTAACTCAGACAAAACTCAGTTACCCTTTTTGAAATCCTTTCCAAAATCAATGGGGATTTATTTCAGTGACCTCCCTTAAAGTGTACATACGTTTCCACAAAATCAGTGTATTAATCTGTTCTCATGCTGCTATGAAGAAATATCTGAGACTGGATAGTTTGTAAAGAAAAGAGGTTTATTGACTCACAGTTTTGCATGGCTGGAGAGGCCTCAGGAAACTTACAATCATGGCAGAAGTCACCTCTTCACAGGGCGGCAGGAGAGAGAATGAGTGCTGAGCAAAGGGGGAAACCCCTTATAAAACCATCGGATCTTGTGAGAACTCACTCGCTATCACAAAAACAGCATGGGGAAAACTGCCCCCATGATTCAGTTACCTCCACCTGGTCCCTCCCTCAACATGTGGGGATTATTACAATTCAAGGTGAGAGCTGGTTGGGGACATAGAGTCAAACCATATCAATCAGGGATAGGCATCCATGTGTGAGGGCAGTAGACAGAATCCACGGGGCAAATACATGCTGTGCCTTAAGAAAAGATTAGTACCTTTGACTGTTTATCTGGATTTTGCTAATAGGTTTCTTTTTCTGCAGCAGTAAAACCATCCCCAGCTCTGAGGAGTACCACTGACATACCCTCTCCATTTGTGGTCCCTGAATGCTCCTTGACTCTTTTGAGGAACCAGGAGATAATTAGTTTCTAAAATACAATTTGAGAACATCCACTCTCAAACCACGATTTATTGAATTATCTGTGAAATTAATTGATTTAATTCTAATGATGACTCTCTCAGAACCTTACTGCGGAAGAGAGCCTGGATATTTTAGTCCATTTCCTTTTCTCCCCACTCTGATTTCTTGAGAAAAAAATAATAAGGTAACTACTGCAGAACAATTCCTTTAGGAATAGTAACAAATCTGCATTACTTATCGCTAGAAATTATGCGTGGATGATAATGACTTGAATGATTTGCAGGTTTCTTGATAGTTTTCTGCAAAATTACAGCAGGAAGGAGTGAGTTTGTAGGAATTTGAGGCTGGTGGAGGCCATGAACGATATGCTTGAGGAGCATATTAATTGGCTTAACTCACATGTGACCATGATTATCAGTACCTATTATTTGGAATGCAGAAATTCAAGAATACTACTAAATCAGTTCAACACCAATCTCCAAAGGTCCCATTGGCTTAAATTCAACCTGAGACTCAGCAAAAAACAAAACCAAATCATGGGTGTTGTATAAACTCTGTTTTACGATTGAAAATATAAACTGAAAAACTGATTTTATGCATCATTTAGCTGCTGTTAAATTTATCTTCAATGATTTATCAATTTGTAATGACACTGGGAAAGAGAGAGATTACACAGTGCTGGAATCTTATATTCTCTAAATAAGCCCTTTGGTTAAAAAACAAACACATATTATATAATCACATAAAATAAAAATATACTATTATGGAAAGATAAATATTAAGCTGTTATTTTAATTTATTTGTAAAGTTAACAACATTAAAAGCATTAAACTTAAACATTTGATACTACAAAATTTTATGCTCTTTTTCTCAAAAGGGAAAATGGCATAAAACATAAGTAAAAATTAATATATAAGAATGCTCCTGTTCTTGAATTAACTAACCCACTGCCAAATAAAGGCAATGGTATAAAATGTATTGCAATGCTTGCACCAGGAATCTGATGTGGGATACCAGGAGAATGTTCTATGAGACCTCCCAACCAGACTTCATAAAGCAACTTTTATTATTCAGAATTGGCATTACAGGTCTATTACTTAAACTCATATTGAGGAGTCAGGAGAAAGGAGTTGCAGACATGAGCTGTCAGGACTGTGGGTCTCGCTGTGTGGAGACAGGTTGTGGAGAGGGAAAATGAAGCTGATATGCACAAAGATGCAGAAATAAGGAGCAGGGAGAATCTCATGCAGTCCAAGTCCGCAGAATTCCCATCTGTACTCTAATCCCACTGCGGGCTTCTTCTTGTAAGTGCTCCATTAATTCCACAGATCAATGTATTTCTCTTTTTGCTCAAGCTGCCTAGGATTTTTTTTTTTTCTGCCAGTGGCAATCACACCACTCTAAGTACCTTTCTGTTCATCCTGTAATGAGGGCTTTTTGTGGCTCTGCAGCCCTGATCTTCCTTCCCAAACTCTCACATGTTCTTTCAGCACACATCTGAGTGATTCATCTGATGCTACCACTTTAAATAGGCTGCATTCCTGTTTAAAGAAATCACCATGTCATAGAAAACACTGCATACTTGAGTGGCAGAAATTAAAATTGCTAGCTAGTGAGCAAAAATGAATACTAATTCTAGCTGCTTCTGAGTCCAGAGAGGGGCACATTCCATCTCAGGGAAGTAGCTCCCTCTGAGATTCCTCATCCATGGAGCTTTTCAGTTAATCAAGAGAGTATGTCCAGGCTAGTATACTTAGGCAAGTCGAGGCAAGAGGAAGCTAAATGGCTCTGCCTGAAAAGAGAAGACAGGAATTTTTAAAGTGGGCAAGTCACACTAAGGCCACAGGGGTTCAACAGCACATCTATGTGTAACACAACAACTAACTGGGCGACTATGCAGAGAAAAAGCTCCCTTATTTCCAGAGTTTCTTCCTGGTTTCTGAGTAACTGGAGTTTCTGGTTAATAGGAGCTTCTCCTCCTGTTCAGGATTGGAAAATTCAGCTCCTTTATGTTGGTTTTGGCACTTCCATGAGATTCAGGAGTCAAGCTTTCCTGGGTAAAATAGAAAAGGTTTTGCACTGACTCGTCTTGGCTGAGGGCTATCCTGGACTCCAAGGCTCTGCTTTTTGAAAATTGTTTTGGCTCATATTTATTACCTATCTTAGTGATAACCTACCTTTAAAGTGGTTGCTTATTCTTAGTAAATTTCAGCTTATTTTGCTTCTGCTTTCATATTAGAATTTTAGTTTTGTAACTTTCATGAATTTAAGAAACTTAAATTTTAAACAAAGGAAACTAGTGCATATTTCCAGGATGGTTCTTTCTAACAATAAGTGACATTTATTTAATTTTTATGCAGTGGATTAAGTTTTTGGCTGAGGGGCCATTATGTCTTCTTTTTTTTTTTCTATGATGGGTTATTCCTAAAGGTAAATTTATGTTTTAATTTAATTCTTCAATGTACTTTTTGCCTGTGAATAATGCCAGTTTAGTGAATTTTACATTATTTAAAAAAACATCCTGATGATGGTCTCTAAATCCAGGTTTCAGGGGGAAAAAAGAAGGTCTCTTGTTATCATAAGGGAGGGAGAAAGAACAGGAAGGGAGTGCACTGCTTTACAGGGTAAGGACAGACAACGGCTGGGGACGGAAAAAAGAGACGGTTAGATGGAGATTTGTGTGTGTGTGTGGAATCCTAGGGATCTGCTGAAGTGAAACTTCAATAATCCTGCACAAATCATCATATTCTTTATGCAACTGAATTTCTTACAGAGGCTGGTAAATGGGGTTAAATTCTAAGTTAAGGTTGCACAGAGGTTAAAAGAACAAAGCTTAACAGCAAGGATTATTTTAAATTTCTTTTAATGAGAAAAACTATACTTTCCATACACAAAAGTAAACTGTTCAAATTTTATATTACTTAATTCAGAAACCTGGCTCTAAGTAGTATGGTGTCTGAATAGATAACATTACTAGAAGTGTAGTCTGGTGATAAAAATTAATTAAAAGCAATCAAGTTGATATTGTTAAGCAAGTTGGAGGGAAACTAACTTTTATACTGCAGTAACATCTAAAAATCCCCTTCTCAGTTCCCTTCTCTACCAATAGCTCTCCATTCCTCTGACTGCTGAGAAACCATTCTCTGTATCCTTCCCTCTGTAACCCCAAACAAACCCCATTCCAATCCCAAACTCCAATCCCAACCCAAACCTTCTCCAAACCCAATAAATAGCAACATAGATTTATTGAACATCTACAATCTGTGAACACTCATTTTGATTGATGAGGATACATCTGTGGATAAAACAGAGAAGCAGTTCTAGTTCTCATGATCCTCTGCCCTTCACCCTGTGGAAAAAGTAGGCAATAAAAAGGCAGATGATAAATAAAATATGTAATACATCAGATGCTTATAAATGATAAGAACTGACAGAGAGTCTATGATGTCTGCTGGAGGAGGTTGTGGCTAGTGAAGTCTTCCCTGAAGAGGGGATTTTTCATAGAAAAGTTAAGAAGGTGAAGAAGCAAGCCATACAGGCATACAAGGAAGAACATTCCAGGCTGAGGGAATGGCAAGAACCTACAACTTGTGTTTGGAGAAATTCTGGCATCTTCAAGGCTGACAAAGGGGGCTTGTCTGATTGAAGGACAAGGTACAAGGAAGAAGTTAGTAGGGGAAAGGGCCAGAGAATGTGTATAAGTATATACATAACAGAAAGGCTTCTCCCTTTATTCAGTGTAAGATTGAGGCGTTTGAGAATTTCTGAGTGAAAGAGTCCCATGATCCGATTGTGTTCTACAAGCTCTGAATTGAGAAGAGACTGAAGAGAGGCAAGTGCAGACGCAGAAAACTCCATGAGGAAACGTGTGTCATAATTCAGAAGAGAATCAATGATGTTTCGGATCAGAGAGTTATGGTAATGGGAGGGATGCAAAGTAGAAGTAGAAGAATCCTGAATACATGTTGAAGATTGTATCAGTGGGATTTTTTTTTTTTTGAGACAGGGTATTGCTCTGTTGCCCAGGCAGGAGTGCAGTGGCATGATCATGGCTCACTGCAGCTTCATCCTGCTGGGCTTAAGCAATACTCCCACCTCTGCCTTTCAAGTAGCTGGGACTACAGGTGCATGTATTATCACATCCGGCTAATTTATTATTTTTTAAAATTTTCTTTGTAGAGATGAGGTCTCACTATGTTTTTCAGGTCAATCTCAAACTCCTGAGCTCAAGTGATCCTCCCACCTCTGCCTCCCAAAGTTCTAGGATTGTAGGCGTGAGCTACTGCACTCAGCTGGGATTGCTTTATGATAGACTACGTGAAATAGATAAAGAAAGAGTGGAATAGCCATTATTGATGAGAGCAAAGGCTGAGGGTGAGTTGGTTTGAGAAGGAAAACCAGGAGATCAGCTCTGAAAGTATTAAGTAGGAGATGCCCCCTATGTACTCAAATGGATAGGTCAGGTAGGTAGCTGGATATATAAGTTTGGGTCTGGATTTTGGAGACAAGTCTGAGCAGGAGATTTTAACATGGGACTCATCAGAATGTAGGTGGTGTTTTATACCATGGGACTGGCTGAGGTCCCTAAGGGAGTGAGTGAAGACAGCATAGGGAAGAGATACAAAGACTGAGGCTCAGAAATACCAACATTTAGACATGGGGGGAAGAAAAGGAGCACAAAGGAGACAAGAAGGAGCAGCCGGAGACATGGAAAACAATGTAAGTTTACTGATCTGGAGGCCCAGGGACGAAAGTGTTTCCAGGACCCAAGTATAATCAGGTGGGTTGATGCTTTTCGTAGGTAAAGTCTGATGAGGACTGAAAAATGATCATTGGAGTTAGTGATATGGAGACCATCAGTAACCTGGAGAAGAGCAGTTTCAATGAATGATAGAGATGAATTATGATTCGAGAGGGTTTGTTAGAAAAGAAGGACAAAAATTGGAGACAGTGAGTTATAAAAGTCCATTTTCAAAGAGTTTTGCTATTGAGGAAAAGAGAGAAAGGGATAGCTAGAAAGGAAAGCAGAGCCAAGAGAGCTTTTTGTTTTATTCATTCATTCTGGTCTGGGAGAAATGTTCATAGGCTAACAGTTTTCATCCAGGAAAGAGAGGGGAATGATGACTCTGAAGAAAAAGGGAGAATTGCCAGAGCAATGACTTTGAGTGACCTTGAGTGGGCATGAAAGGCTGGGAACTACAGCACAGGCCAGAAGAGCTGGAGCTCAGTGAAGAAGGCAAGGGGCAGGGTTTGGATTTGGATGCAGGTAGGCGAGCATTGACCTGTCGTGGGAGCTTGAGAAATTGTCGCTCATTCTGCTTACATTTCTCAGAGAGGTAGGAATCAAAGTTGTTGGCCAAGAGTGAGGATTGTTAGGGAGTTTTGGAGGTGTAATAAGAGAAAAGCCAGAATGAAATGGTCACTCAGGATAGTGGGGGAGTTTGTTCTATGGAGACATAGTAGCTCCATGAAGCTTTTCTTGGAATACGTCAAGGCCTCTGGAGCAGGGAGGTCGCCTTTAACTATGAGATCCTGCAGGAGGCCTATTCTCTGTATTGCTGTCTCCTGTGCTCAGCATAGACAAGTTCGAGACAGACATTCAGGATCAATGCGATCATGTGAGGTTCATGGCCTGTCTGCATCGTCCCCAGAAGCATGCAATGCCATCATGAACAGGTTGAATGTCCTCTATGATGGGCAAGGCATCGGCAGGCCAATGCAGCAGCTCTTCTGCTGGTGACGAGGCACTTGAAGGGAGGTGCCACAGGTCAGACAACAATCCCAAAGAAGAGGGGTACTACACTTTAGTTAGAGAAACGACTATGTCATTAATAAATGAGGAATAGCCCCTTAGGATCCCTTTACAAATTCAGCATGAAAGGATCACTTGGGGGTGAGTGATTGTACTCATAAGTCAAAACCAGCTAGAACAGTTGTGTTTTCTTTTATCCATGTTCAGTCACACAGGGGCAGCCATGAAATAAGAGAGTGTAGTTTGCTCAGAGAAATATCACAAGGAAACGGGCATGGGAATGAGGGCCCATTCAGGAGAGGGGTGATGTTTGTTGACCAGGGTTAAAGCTGATGAGGGAAAGAAAGGGTGAGGTCAGGGGAATGAGGAAGAAGGAATAATAATTGGCAGGATGACATAATCACTGAAACTCCAGAGAGAGTGAGCTAGAAAGTTAGCAGATGGCACTCAGAGACTGAAAGGTTAGAAATCGACTCCATAGCGGGTTTATAGTTGCTGGAACAGCAGGTTCAGGAGTTTGGATCTTGTGTTAACTTCCAGTTTTCCTTTTTCTCTTTTTCTACATGGCTCCACTTTCTAAATGTAAATTGTCCTTTATAAGTTGGTAAATGCAGAATCTTACCTAAGTGGTGTGGGGAAGGGAGGGGTGTAGGTTTGGTGGAAACCTACAAAGAGAGGTGATAGAACATAGGATGAGGGGATGTTGAACACTTTCCCTTGAATATCTTTTTTAAGCCTTGAAAATCATCTGTATTTGTAACTAGGATGATTGATGATTATAGTTCAATAAAATAATCTTACACCTCTCTTTTGTCTGCAGTATGAACAACCAGTTGAAAACAGAAAAATCTGTATAAACACCATTTATTTAGATAACGCAATGCACATCAGTAACTTCACTCTTTTCCACTACTGAAGTGCCTAATTGTTTTCTCTATTGGAAGGACATAGTATGAACTTGAAAGCTCATACAGGGCCCCAGATAGTCTGGTACCATGATAAGGGGCCCATTTGTTCTACATTAAACATTTGTTTGAGGTTTCCTGAGAAGGCCATTACTAAATAGGAAAAGAGGTTTGGCAGGGGTAGGGGTGGGGTGGTGAGAGAAGGAGAACTTTAGATTCTTTGGGGAAAGTTAATGATGGAGTTATGAAACTACCAACAGAGGAAGCTGTCAAGAAGTTAAGAGATCCTCAAAATATGTCAACTCATATGAAGAACAGGCACATAATTTTGATAGTAATTGCATGCTAAATGTTCTAGATTGGGATTATTATTGGTCATTGGTGACAACTGATGAAGATTTGATCTGCAATATCTAACCACTAAATGAAGACTGCTTAACAAGTTAAGCTAATGAATTTGTATTTAACTTAAAAGCCACAGTTATTTTAAAATTTTATATGATACATATAAAATTATGCACTCATATAATGCATGTTATATATAATATATATGTGTGTATTAAAATATATAAATAAATTAAAAATATATATCCCAATAATAACTGACTATAGCCTCTTCATAATTAGGTTTTTAGTAAAATATTTTCCTCTGTAGCAATGTTATTTCTAAGCCAGAATCCTTCTAATGAAAGGCAATGAAGTTGGAAAAGAGAGTCTCATTCCCTAACCTGGGAGAATGATTCAGGGTTCTCCACTTGTGTGGGGCTCTTCCAAGTCTCTGTTCCTGCTTTTAAAATCACAATTTCATGTTTTTTATATTGAAGAGAGTCCTCAAAGTGATTAATCCAGGACTGAAAAAA
>NW_026653717.1:0-11317 GCF_009828535.3 Hylobates moloch | reverse complement strand
ACAGCAGTCTGAGATCAAGCTGCAAGGCGGCAGCGAGGCTGGGGGAGAGGCGCCCGCCATTGCCCAGGCTTGCTTAGGTAAACAAAGCAGCCAGGAAGCTCGAACTGGGTGGAGCCCACCATAGCTCAAGGAGGCCTGCCTGCCTCTGTAGGCTCCACCTCTGGGGGCAGGGCACAGACAAACAAAAACTCAGCAAAGAACCTCCACAGACTTAAATGCCCCTGTCTGACTGACAGCTTTGAAGAGAGTAGTGGTTCTCCCAGCACGCAGCTGGAGATCTGAGAACGGACAGACTGCCTCCTAAAGTGGGTCCCTCACCCCTGAGCAGCCTAACTGGGAGGCACCCCCCCAGTAGGGACAGACTGACACCTCATTCAACCGGGTACTCCTGTGAGACAAAACTTTCAGAGGAACTATCAGACAGCTGAATTTGTGGTCTCACGAAAATCCGCTGTTCTGCAGCCACCGCTGCTGACACCCAGCCAAACAGGGTCTGGAGTGGACCTCTAGTAAACTCCAACAGACCTGCAGCTGAGGGTCCTGTCTGGTAGAAGGAAAACTAACAAACAGAAAGTACTTCAACACCAAAAACCCATCTGTACATCACCATCACCAAAGACAAAAAGTAGATAAAACCACAAAGATGGGGAAAAAACAGAGCAGAAAAACTGGAAACTCTAAAAAACAGAGCACCTCTCCTCCTCCAAAGGAACGCAGTTCCTCACCAGCAACGGAACAAAGCTGGATGGAGGATGACTTTGATGAGTTGAGAGAAGAAGGCTTCAGACGATCAAACTACTCTGAGCTACGAGAGGAAATTCAAAACAATAGCAAAGAAGTTAAAAACTTTGAAAAAAAATTAGAAGGATGGATAACTAGAATAACCAATGCAGAGAAGGGCTTAAAGGAGCTGATGGAGCTGAAAGCCAAGTTTCGAGAACTACGCGAAGATTGCAGAAGCCTCAGTAGCAGATGCGATCAACTGGAAGAAAGGGTATCACTGATGGAAGATGAAATCAATGAAATGAAGAGAGAAGGGAAGTTTAGAGAAAAAAGAATAAAAAGAAATGAACAAAGCCTCCAAGAAATTTGGGACTATGTGAAAAGACCAAACCTACGTCTGATTGGTGTACCTGAAAATGATGGGGAGAATGGAACCAAGTTGGAAAACACTCTGCAAGATATTATCCAGGAGAACTTCCCCAATCTAGCAAGGCAGGGCAGCATTCAGATTCAGGAAATACAGAGAACGCCACAAAGATACTCCTCGAGAAGGGCAACTCCAAGACACATAATTGTCAGATTCACCAAAGTTGAAATGAAGGAAAAAATGTTAAGGGCAGCCAGAGAGAAAGGTCGGGTTACCCACAAAGGGAAGCCCATCAGACTAACAGCTGATCTCTCAGCAGAAACTCTACAAGCCAGAAGAGAGTGGAGGCCGATATTCAACATTCTTAAAGAAAAGAATTTTCAACCCAGAATTTCCTATCCCGCCAAACTAAGCTTCATAAGTGAAGGAGAAATAAAATACTTTACAGACAAGCAAACGCTGAGTGATTTTGTCACCACCAGGCCTGCCCTAAAAGAGCTCCTGAAGGAAGCACTAAACATGGAAAGGAACAACCGGTTCCAGCCACTGCAAAAACATGCCAAATTGTAAAGACCATCGAGGCTAGGAAGAAACAATAGCAACTAACGAGCAAAATAACCAACTAACATCATAATGACAGGATCAGATTCACACATAACAATATTAACGTTAAATGTAAATGGGCTAAATGCTCCAATCAAAAGACACAGACTGGCAAACTGGATAAGGAGTCAGGACCCATCAGTGTGCTGTATTCAGGAAACCCATCTCACGTGCAGAGACACACATAGACTCAAAATAAAGGGATGGAGGAAGATCTATCAAGCAACTGGAAAACAAAAAAAGGCAGGGGTTGCAATCCTAGTCTCTGATAAAATAGACTTTAAACCAACAAAGATCAAAAGAGACAAAGAAGGCCATTACATAATGGTAAAGGGATCAATTCAACAAGAAGAGCTAACTATCCTAAATATATATGCACCCAACACAGGAGCACCCAGATTCATAAAGCAAGTCCTCAGTGACCTACAAAGGGACTTAAACTCCCACACAATAATAATGGGAGATTTTAACACCCCACTGTCAGCATTAGACAGATCAATGAGACAGAAAGTTAACAAGGATATCCAGGAATTGAACTCAGCTCTACATAAAGTGGACCTAATAGACATCTACAGAACTCTCCACCCCAAGTCAACAGAATATACATTTTTTTCAGCACCACACCACACCTATTCCAAAATTGACCACATAGTTGGAAGTAAAGCTCTCCTCAGCAAATGTAAAAGAACAGAAATTATAACAAACTGTCTCTCAGACCACAGTGCAATCAAACTAGAACTCAGGATTAAGAAACTCACTCAAAACCGCTCAACTACATGGAAACTGAACAACCTGCTCCTGAATGACTATTGGGTACATAACGAAATGAAGGCAGAAATAAAGATGTTCTTTGAAACCAACGAGAACAAAGACACAACATACCAGAATCTCTGGGACACATTCAAAGCAGTGTGTAGAGGGAAATTTATAGCACTAAATGCCCACAAGAGAAAGCAGGAAAGATCCAAAATTGACACCCTAACATCACAATTAAAAGAACTAGAAAAGCAAGAGCAAACACATTCAAAAGCTAGCAGAAGGCTAGAAATAACTAAAATCAGAGCAGAACTGAAGGAAATAGAGACACAAAAAACCCTTCAAAAAATTAATGAATCCAGGAGCTGGTTTTTTGAAAAGATCAACAAAATTGATGGACCGCTAGCAAGACTAATAAAGAAGAAAAGAGAGAAGAATCAAATAGATGCAATAAAAAATGAAAAAGGGGATATTACCACCGATCCCACAGAAATACAATCTACCATCAGAGAATACTACAAACACCTCTATGCAAATAAGCTAGAAAATCTAGAAGAAATGGATAAATTCCTCGACAAATACACCCTCCCAAGACTAAACCAGGAAGAAGTTGAATCTCTGAATAGACCAATAACAGCTTCTGAAATTGTGGCAATAATCAATAGCTTACCAACCAAAAAGAGTCCAGGACCTGATGGATTCACAGCTGAATTCTACCAGAGGTACAAGGAGGAACTGGTACCATTCCTTCTGAAAGTATTCCAATCAATAGAAAAAGAGGGAATCCTCCCTAACACATTTTATGAAGCCAGCATCATCCTGATACCAAAACCTGGCAGAGACATAACCAAAAAAGAGAATTTCAGACCAATATCCTTGATGAACATTGATGCAAAAATCCTCAATAAAATACTGGCAAACCGAATCCAGCAGCACATCAAAAAGCTTATCCACCATGATCAAGTGGGCTTCATCCCTGGGATGCAAGGCTGGTTCAACATACGCAAATCAATAAATGTAATCCAGCATATAAACAGAACCAAAGACAAAAACCACATGATTATCTCAATAGATGCAGAAAAGGCCTTTGACAAAATTCAACATCTCTTCATGCTAAAAACTCTCAATAAATTAGGTATTGATGGGACGTATCTCAAAATAATAAGAGCTATCTATGACAAACCCACAGCCAATATCATACTGAATGGGCAAAAACTGGAAGCATTCCCTCTGAAAACTGGCACAAGACAGGGATGCCCTCTCTCACCGCTCCTTTTCAACATAGTGCTGGAAGTTCTGGCCAGAGCAATCAGGCAGGAGAAGGAAATAAAGGGTATTCAATTAGGAAAAGAGGAAGTCAAATTGTCCCTGTTTGCAGATGACATGATTGTATATCTAGAAAACCCCATTGTCTCAGCCCGAAATCTCCTTAAGCTGATTAGCAACTTCAGCAAAGTCTCAGGATACAAAATTAATGTACAAAAATCACAAGCATTCTTGTACACCAATAACAGACAAATAGAGAGCCAAATCATGAGTGAACTCCCATTCACAATTGCTTCAAAGAGAATAAAATACCTAGGAATCCAACTTACAAGGGATGTGAAGGACCTCTTCAAGGAGAACTACAAACCACTGCTCAATGAAATAAAAGAGGATACAAACAAATGGAAGAACATTCCATGCTCATGGGTTGGAAGAATCAATATCGTGAAAATGGCCATACTGCCCAAGGTAATTTATAGATTCAATGCCATCCCCATCAAGCTACCAATGACTTTCTTCACAGAATTGGAAAAAACTACTTTAAAGTTCATATGGAACCAAAAAAGAGCCCGCATCGCCAAGTCAATCCTAAGCCAAAAGAACAAAGCTGGAGGCATCACGCTACCTGACTTCAAACTATACTACAAGGCTACAGTAACCAAAACAGCATGGTACTGGTACCACAACAGAGACATAGATCAATGGAACAGAACAGAGCCCTCAGAAATGATGCCGCATAGCTACAACTATCTGATCTTTGACAAACCTGACAAAAACAAGAAATGGGGAAAGGATTCCCTATTTAATAAATGGTGCTGGGAAAACTGGCTAGCCATATGTAGAAAGCTGCAACTGGATCCCTTCCTTACACCTTATACAAAAATTAATTCAAGATGGATTAAAGACTTATATGTTAGACCTAAAACCATTAAAATCCTACAAGAAAACCTAGGCAATACCATTCAGGACATAGGCGTGGGCAAGGACTTCATGTCTAAAACACCAAAAGCAATGGCAACAAAAGCCAAAATCGACAAATGGGATCTCATTAAACTAAAGAGCTTCTGCACAGCAAAAGAAACTATCATCAGAGTGAACAGGCAACCTACAGAATGGGAGAAAATTTTTGCAACCTACTCATCTGACAAAGGGCTAATATCCAGAATCTACAATGAACTCAAACAAATTTACAAGAAAAAAACAAACAACCCCATCAAAAAGTGGGCAGAGGACATGAACAGACACTTCTCAAAAGAAGACATTTATGCAGCTGAAAAACACATGAAGAAATGCTCATCATCACTGGCCATCAGAGAAATGCAAATCAAAACCACAGTGAGATACCATCTTACACCAGTTAGAATGGCCATCACTAAAAAATCAGGAAACAACAGGTGCTGGAGAGGATGTGGAGAAATAGGAACACTTTTACACTGTTGGTGGGACTGTAAACTAGTTCAACCATTGTGGAAGTCAGTGTGGCGATTCCTCAGGGATCTCGAACTAGAAATACCATTTGACCCAGCCATCCCATTACTGGGTATATACCCAAAGGACTATAAATCATGCTGCTATAAAGACACATGCACACGTATGTTTATTGCGGCACTATTCACAATAGCAAAGAGTTGGAACCAACCCAAATGTCCAACAACGATAGACTGGATTAAGAAAATGTGGCACATATACACCATGGAATACTATGCAGCCATAAAAAATGATGAGTTCGTGTCCTTTGTAGGGACATGGATGAAACTGGAAAACATCATTCTCAGTAAACTATCGCAAGGACAAAAAACCAAACACCGCATGTTCTCACTCATAGGTGGGAATTGAACAATGAGAACTCATGGACACAGGAAGGGGAACATCACACTCCGGGGACTGTTGTGGGGTGGGGTGAGGGGGGAGGGACAGCATTAGGAGATACACCTAATGCTAAAGGACGAGTTAATGGGTGCAGGAAATCAACATGGCACATGGATACATATGTAACAAACCTGCACATTGTCACATTGTGCACATGTACCCTAAAACCCTAAAGTATAATAAAAAAGAAAAAAAAAAAAAGTGAAAAAAAAAAAAAATTGATGTAGCAAATTTGAAAAGTAGTTTGTCTAAAAATATAGTATTTTAAATTAAAAACTCAAAAATGAACTCATCAGATTAGACATGGCCATGGTGAGAGTTAATAAATATTTCAGAATGCATTACAGATAATTTTAAAAAATGCAAAATGTGGACAGAATCATTAAGAGACATGGAAGATACAGTGAGAAAGTGTGGCATGTGTTTAGTGAGTGTTCTCATAGAAGAAGGGAACTGGGAAGGATAATATGTGATGGCATTTTGGGTGAAAGTTCTCTAGACTTTTGTAAGACACTAATCCGCATATTCAAAAATTCAATGCATGCTAAGCAAGCTACGGTGGAGATAAACCTAGAGAAACAGTAAACAATCAGGAAGGGAAAAATATTTCAATTAGCACTAGAAAAATCAAATTACCTTTAATCATATTGAAATCCGAAAGAATGAAAGGTAAAATAAACAATATTATTTGTTAAGAATAATAATGCCATTCTGAAATCCTCAACCAAGAAAAATATTCATCAACCTATGGCTAAATAACATATTTAGAGACAAAAAACAAAATGCCACCAGCAGAATTCCACTAAAGAAACTAAAAAGAAACTCCGAAAAGATGCTTCAGAAAGGTTGAAGTTCTGAAATCAAAGAATGAACAAAGAGCAAAATATATTGTAAACATACAGATAGATCTAAATAAAAAATTAGGTGTTGAAACAAAAAGATATTTACAATTAGATAAGCACTGCAATATGTATGTTGGGAAGCAAATTATTAGGGCTGAAGTACTCAAAGACCCCTTAATTGTCTGACAAGAGCAGAAAGGTGAGTATGACTTTGCAACTTTTTTTTTTTTTTTTTGAGATGGAGTCTCACTCTTTCGCCCAGGCTGGAGTGCAGTGGCGCCATCTCGCCTCACTGCAACCTCTGCCTCCCAGGTTCGAGCAATTCTCCTGCCTCAGCCTCCTGAGTAGCGGGGATTACAGCTGCGTGCCATCATACCTGGCTAATTTTTGTATTTTTAGTAGAGACAGGGTTTCACCATGTTGGTCAGGCTAGTCTCCAACTCCTGACCTCGTGATCCACACGCCTCGGCCTCCCGAAGTGTTGAGATTACAGGCATGAGACACTGCGCACGACCGACTTTGGAACTTTAATAAATTCACTGGACATTATGCATTTGTCTGTTGTATCTATGAAAACAATAAAAATAAAAGTCATAATTTAAAAACAAGACAAACTGATAGAAGAAAATGAGACATATATATATACAACAAATTAATAAAACAAATTAAGTTTAAATGATCAAAGATTAATTTAAACCTAAGTAGACAATGTTTCTGTTAAAATACAAAGATTGGCAAAATTTAAAAAATCCATCTCATAGTTACGAGAGGCAACTAATATATACATTTACAGAAACTTTGAAGTTCAAACAATACAGTGTATATATGATATACATACAAACATACTACATGAACATAATTTTTTAAAAAGTTGCTATGTAGACAAAATAGAATGTAAGTTAGAAACAGTTATTAAAATAAGTTAGTCTAACCAGTGTGATAAAAGTTTTAAATTATTAAGATGTGATGACTTAAATGTGCATTAGCCTGATACATATATACATATGTATACACACACCACACACTCTCACACACACACACAATTGAGAGTCAAATTATATAAAGCAAAAATATCAGAAAGTAAGTAGAAACGGATAAGCCCCCAAATCATTATAGACATTTCAAACACACATCTTTCAGTAATAGATAAAAGAAAAAATTAAAAGAGTAAGTTTTAAAAGAAGCTAGTGGATTTTAAAAAGGGCAAATGTTATGTAAGGAACATGAATCTTATAATTCATGTTATTTTCATGTTCATACAGAATACTTACAAAAATTAACATTTTTCTAGACCATACCACAAATTCAAACAATTTTCATGGAAGTAACGTGACACAGAATATATTTCCTAAACAAACAGCAATGAAAGTAGATATCAATACAAAAAAAGAAAGCTAGAAACATTAAGTCTAATAATATTGGTTGGAAGCTATTTTAATGAATATTGAAATATTTTAAAGGTGAATAGTCAATACAAATGAACCAAACACTTTTGTAAGGCCACTAAGATGCATGTGTAATGTGTAATGCCTCCTTTTATAAGGAGTAAATCTGTAACATCACCTGGGCTATTTGACAACTGCAAAGTGAATGTGAGGAGACAAACAGTGAGGGAGAGAGAGATAAAACCAGTAAAATAAACATAAAGAATGAAGGAAATAGCCAGGCGCCATGGTTCACACCTGTAATCTCAGCACTTTGCGAGGCTGAGGCAGGTGGATCACCTGAGGTCAGGAGTTCGAGACCAGCCTGGTCCAACATGGTGAAACCTGCTCTCTACTAAATACACAAAAATTAGCCTGGCGTGGTGGCATGCACCTGTAATCCCAGCTACTCGGGAGGCTGAGGTGGGAGAATTGCTTGAATCTGGGGGGTGGAGGTTGCAGTGAGTAGAGATCATGCCAATGCACTCCAGCTTGGGCGACAAAGCAAGACTCCATCTCAAAAAAAAAAAAAAAGGGGAGGAAATAGCACATGAAAAAGCAGAATTAAAGCAACTGAGTATAGATTTAAAAATGCAAAAGCTCACTTTTTCAGAAAAATATTAAAATATTAAATCTAACAAATATCTAGGTAGACTGATGGAGAAAAATACAGAAAATGCACAAAAAACCAATTACCTGCAATGCAAAGGATACAAAACATCAGCAGTTGTAGATTTTAAATAAGCAATGACTTTGAGTTCAACCATGATGGGATATATTGAAAAGAATCTCTCAGAAAAAAAGAAAAAGAAAACTGTTATAAAGCTATGTACAAAATGTTAAGCACTATTAAAGTCTTCCAATTCTACCAGTTATGGAGTTATTGGTCTTGGATTAACTCTCCTGAAAAGAAAAGAAAAAAACAAAACAAAACAAAACCTAAAAACCTGGATAAAATAGCCTACCGTGGGCACTGGCAATGCAACCAAGCAGGTAGGACATGGGTGCTACATTCTTTTTGTCAGAACACGAAGCATTCATACACTCTTCTCACCCTCACTCTCACCTTTTAATCTTAGATCTACTATTAAATGTATTCAACATTACTATCAATCCTTTGGTCAAAATTTCTTTACTCACATTTTGCTTCATGCACTTGGATAGACTGTTCAAGAAAGTGTGCGTAGTGAATTCCTCAAACTCTTGCATATTTAAAATTACATTTTTGAAACTTGATGCTTGAAGTGTAGCTTGGGTAATGGGTGGGCTTTAAGCCAATTTTGGCATGCAAGGGGTTGAGTTTATTAGGCATCAGCACCTCTGAAAATCGTGGGGATGCAGGCTGAATTTCAACACTATTCTAAATACTTGAAAGATATTATATAATTCTTTAATAAACTCCTGTGTCTACAAATGGTTCAGATTAACTCAATATCCATGATTAAACATCTATAAAATCAAGGCACTGTTATTTAGTGGAGACTTGCTGGCTATTCTATGAGAGGAGGTATTGTTATTGTAATCTCATCCTCTCAAAAAAGTGTATCATATTACTCATAACCAGCCCTTCATATTCTATTCCTAATTTGGTATTTTAAAATAAGATATCTTTGAAACACTTGAATTCAAAGAGAGAATCTGAATAGTTTTTAAAATGTCAACGAAATGCCATTTCTTCATGCTTGAACAACTAAAAATTGACTAAAGTGCTTCTCTTCAAACTTTCTGGAACATCTTTCATCTAAATTCTAAGAACAATCACAATAGGTTTTAACCACAAATGTGAGAATATTATAAATGTTAGGGTGGAAAAATTTTTAAAATAATTTTATAGTAAGTTTTTTCATCATAGTGACAGTGTGCTAAATTTTTTTAAGTCAAATATTACTGTAGACATTTAAGTCAAGATTCTAAGAAGTTCTAAAGTCCAAAATTTAGTTTCATATAGGATATATTTGCATATAAAATTAATATATGTGAGCCATGTTTCAAACAGTTGAGAGATTATTATATCAAAGATTCTTGATTATATAAAATGCCAATTACTTACAGGCATACATGCTTTAAATAATTACAAAGGCAATTGTGGTTGATTCTACTCTTGCTACTGGCATTTATATGGACATAATATTATGGTCTGAAGAATATTTAGGCAAATTTATCCCTCATATGATCAGAAGAACAATGCAAGATAGCTTATATCTCAAAGGAAAAAAATCTTTATATGGTTCTGAAAGCCTAAATCATTAACAACTTGGATAATAATTAGAATAAAAATACACAAATATGCCCTCTTCCTAGCAGTAAGTACACAGCGACAGCAGAATCAAAGCATGTGGCTATGTGCATGTTTATATTTCAAGATGCAGAGCACTCTATTCCTCTTCTCTGCCCTTTCTAGATGGCACAATCCCTCATGAATCTAAGTGCAGTCATAGGGTGGATTAGGGTGACCTGCCATCTGTATGCAACTGATCTCTATTTTGGAAGTAATTAAAGTAAAAATATATTTTTAAAAGATAATTTCAAATTTCAGTGCAAACTAGCATGGTTTCACCCCTTTTCTTTGTAACATTTTTTTCTAAGGTTGGAAAAGTAAGGTAGACTTTAGTACGATTTTTAATAATAAGTTTTCAAAGTGAGACGCAAAATGGTGGCGCCGACACATTTCAAGTCTGCTACATTTTGAATACACTTATTGGAGAAAAGACCTCATCATTTTTCTCTTACAGGAAAGGAAATAACATGTACAGTTGACCCTTAAGCAACACGGAGGTTGGGGTGCTGGCCCCCCTGCACAGTAGAAAATCCACTATAACTTTGACTCCCCCAAAACTTAACTACTAATAGCCTACTGTAAGCCTTACAAATAACACAAGCAGTCAATTAACACATATTTAATATGTTATATGTCTTATGTACTGTATTCTCACAAACATGCCAGAGAAAAGAAAAAGATGATCAAACAGGTCTTCATCCTCATCATTTTCAAGGGGAGGGTGTGGAGAGGGATGTAGAATTGTTGGTTTTGCTAAGAGGACCTGCACAGTTCAAACCCCTGTGGTGCAAAGGCCAACTGTATAGCTACTGAATAGCAATTTATTTTTAGATATTAACCTCACTAAAATACTCTTAGAAGGATGCCAAGAAAAAAATAAGTATTTTTGGTTCATCTATTTCATCATTTCATTTCCTCATTTCCTCATTTCATTTATTTCATCATTTCATTTCATTTCATCCGTTCATTTCATCATTTCATTTCATCCTTTCATCATTTCATTTCATCTCATCATTTCGTTTCATCATTTCACTTCATCTCATCATTTCATCTCATGATTTCATTTCATCTCATCATTTGATCTCATGATTTCATCTCATCATTTCATCTTTTCATCTCGTCATTTCATTTCATCTTTTCATCTTGTCATCTCATTTCATCATTTCATTAATTCATCATTTCACTTCAT
>NW_026653716.1:0-11319 GCF_009828535.3 Hylobates moloch | reverse complement strand
TGGTCACTGTCTAAAATATCACAGCATGCCCATCAACAATGGACTGGATAAAGAAAATGTGGTACAGCCAGCACGGTGGCTCATGCCTGTAATCCCAGCACTTTAGAAGAAGGCCGATGCAGGTGGATCACTTGAGCTCAGGAGTTCAAGCCTGACCTGGGCAACATGGAGAAACCCCATCTGTACAAAAATACAAAAAAAAAAAAAAAAATTAGCTGGGCATGGTGGCATGCACCTGCAGAGATGGGAGGATCACCTGAGCCCTGGAGGTCAAGGTTGCAGTAATGCATAATTGCGCCACTGCACTCCAGCCTGAGCAATAGAGGGAGATCCTGAAAAAAAAAAGAAAGAAAAGAAAAAAGGGAAGGGAAGAGAAGGGAAGGGAAGGGGAAGGGGAAGGGAAGGGAAGGGAAGGGGGAGGGGGGAAGGAAGGAAGGGAGAAAGGAAGAAAGGAAGGAAGAGAGAAAGAGAAAGAAAGTAAAAGAAAGAAAGAAAAGAAGAAGGAAGGAAGGGAGGGAGAGAGGGAAGGAAGGAAAGAGAAAGAAAGAAAGAGAGAGAAAGAAAAAGAAAGAAAGAGAAAGAAAGAAAGAAAGAAAGAAAGAAAGAAAGAAAGAAAGAAAGAAAGAGAAAGAAGAGAGAGAAAAGAAGAAAATGTGGTACATATACCCTCATGGAATACTATGGAGCCTTAAAAAGAATGAGATCATTTCTATTGCAGCAACATGGATGCAGCTGAAGGCCATTATCCTAAGCAAATTAACACAATAACAGAAAAGCAAATAACACATGTTCTAACTTGCAAGCGGGAGCTAAACATTAAACATGTTAGGTAACATGGGGTACCTTAAATGGTGCAGTACCTTAAGACGGGGCCAGTTCCGGGTTCTTCTCCCCTCCTTGACCGGGCACTGTCTGAACCCGCCAAAGGAGGGCCAATCAGAAAGAAGCATCTCCCGCCTTCCCTTGGGCCCGCCCCAGCCCAATCCATGTAGGCCCAAGGGATATAAAACCCAGCACACCAGCAGCCCTCTCTCTCTTCTCTTCCTACTCCGCTCGATACCTCCAATAACGATCTCTTGACCGCGACCGGTGTAGTTTGGTCTCCGCCCAGCCCCTTTCATTGGTGCCGTGACTCGGATCGGGACTCCCCACCCCCCTCGGTGGGACCCCGATCCCTTTCGGGCTCAGTCCAGACCCCGGCCGGTCTTCGCTCATTTTCCTCTTCGCCGACCTCTACGCCCAACACTGGCCTCATCTCGGTAAGTCTCCCCTTCCGGTGTCCGACACCAGTCGACCGGCTCCCGCCTCGGCCGCCCACACGGCTGCCATGAATCCTATTTTAGACTCGGCCTCCAGGGAGCAGGGTTCCCTCCTTTTCCTCCTCACTCGCCAGGCCTGGGCCCCTTCCCCTTTCTCGCTCCGAAAATCCTGGTAGCAGGTGGCCCACGGCCCTCGGCCTCCTAGAGGCCCTCAGTCCTTTCATTTCGGTGACGACTGACTCAAAGGGTCTGACTCACAGCAAGGTCATCGGCTGGTAGGGGACGCCCTGCCCAGCCCTTTGCCATATATTTCCATAAACCCCCTCTTCTCATAATGGGAGCCTCTGCATCCCTGCCAGCCGACTCTCCCTTACAATGCCTTTTAAATAACTTACCAGCCCTTGGTTTGGCTGCTGATCTCAAACCTACACGCCTCATTAAATTGTGCACTCAAAACTGGCCCACCTACCCCCTAGACAACCAAAGCAGATGGCCCACTTATGGGTCCTTTGATCCCAACCTTCTCCAGGATCTCTGCAACTATTGTCAGCGAACAGGAAAATGGGCAGAGATCCCCTACGTTCATGGCGTCTTTCTTCTACGGGACAAACCCAACCTCTGCCTCCCTTCCAAGCCGCAACACCTTATCGCTGCTCTCAAGCTACCAACCTCTCCTTCCGCTCCCAACTTTGATCCGGCCGACGAACCCCCCCCATACCACCACCCTCCACCTCATCTTCTGGTTGCCGCTCAACCAGTTGAAATTGGCTACCAACCCGGACCACACGAAGAACCAAACTGCTTACGCCCCGCTCTCATGCATCTCCTAAGTCCTCTTCTCTGGCTTTTCGCCTCTCACATCTTTACACTTTCCTCCGCCGGCGGGCCCTCTTCCCAGCCCTATTCTCACTATGATAGAAAACGGCTGGGACCCTCTCTTCCACATGTTCCACTTCGCCGTCTGGCTCCCACATCAACAAACACACCCCCTTCCTATACTATACCACTAAAAACAACACCTCCTCCCGAGCCATACATATCGACAACCCCGCTGACCCGGTCTGGGGCCAGTCAGTTACAGGAGGCATATATCCCAGCAATGCCTGGGCATATCCAACTCAAACCATAACTCTTTCCCGTTCCCTCAAAGAGTCCATCTCTAACCAAACCTTTAACCAGCCTCTCCTCAGAAACTACCAGCTCCTAGCGACTTGTGAAGACACGGCAGACTCCAGAGACAGTCTCACACCCTGCTGACCTCTTAAACGGCCAACGACCGGCAACAGATACCCAGGATTGGGGGGGGAGGGGGTAGGCCTGCCCTTGCACCCTAAATTAACTGCCATCTTCTTTTCTCTTCGGGCAGACCAAACTCTACCCCTAGTACCCCAGATGGCTACAGCAAGCCGATTCTACCAATTCTAAAACACCCTTCGCTCAGACAGCTGGCTCATTGCCAACCCATCCCTGCCCCTCAGCTGGCTCACGGCACTGGAGGACAAGGAACATTCATGGACTTCACATCTAACGAAGTCTTCATGTATAGCGCCATGCACAACCCTGACAGGTCTCCCTGTGCCCCCTCCCCACAGTGCCCCCACTCAGCAGGAAGCAGCCAGATGAACCACGATGCCCATTTTCCCCCATTTAAGAAAACAAAAAGGGAGGAATGTTAGGTAACATGGGGTACCTTAAATGGCGCCGTAACTTAAGATGGGGCCGGTTCCGGGTTCTTCTCCCCTCCTTGACCGGGCACTGTCTGAACCTGCCAAAGGAGGGCCAATCAGAAAGAAGCATCTCCCGCCTTCCCTTGGGCCCGCCCCTAGCCCAATCCACGTAGGCCCAAGGGATATAAAACCCAGCACACCAGCAGCCCTCTCTCTCTTCTCTTCCTTCTCCGCTCGATACCTCCAATAAACATCTCTTGACCGCGACCGGTGTAGTTTGGTCTCCGCCCGGCCCCTTTCAAAATACACATGGACATAAAGATGGGAATAACAGACACTGGGTACTACTTGAGGTGGGAGGGTGGGAGGAGGATGTGGGCTGAAAAACTACCTATCAGATACTATACTCACTACCTGGGTGATAGGATCCTTTGTACCCCAAACCACAGCAACATGCAATTTACCCATGTAACAAACCTGCATGTGTAACCCCTGAACCTAAACTAAAAGTCAAAAAAAATTTTAATTCAAAAATTAGTGGATTTAATAATTAATTAAAACCAGGAAAAATTAAAATAAAAAATACTACAGCATATTGCAGATGTCATTGGTAACTATGGCACCCTGAGATTTTGCGCACGCACTTTCACATATATGCCTTGTATAAGAATCTCATTCAGTTTTGAAATGCTACCTGAGGCCTAGATGTGGATTCCCTCTTCCAGCTAGAAAAAGCAATAGAATTAGTAAGTGTGTGTGTATGTGTCTGTGTGTGTGTGTTGGGGGGGGGTTGGGGGGTTGGGGAGGTAGAGGGCTGTTAAATACTAGGGTTGGAAAACAAAAATCCTAGGGAAAACCAGTGGATCAAATAACATGGCCCTCCAGGCCAGTTTAAGGAATCTCTTAGGTCCTAATGGCACTTTCCAGTTTGTAAGCATATCTTTTTAGTTTACAAGAAGCCTCATTCAGCCTAAAACTACCAAGATGTGCCATGATTTACTACAAGTTGAAAACACAATCCTATATCTAAATATTATGTTTCTTCAAGGAGTTTGTACTAACTGTGAGTAAATATATTATCCCTGGCATTCACAAATATTGGAGAGAACTGGGAGAAATCTTAAAAACCTAAAGATTCCTAAAGCCTCGAAGCCAAAGTAAATAGGCCAAGTGTGCTAATCGTACAACAAACGTAGAAGGCTGAGACCTTCGCTCAGAGCTTTACGAAGATATGCTAAATCTCACTTTGATTCAAGTAGGATTTTCAAGATACGAATTTCACTAAGGCACAAACTGAATAGAATCATGTCGGTATAATCCTCACATATTTCTGCCAGCTGGGATCCTGGATGTTGAGATGTGACCACCTCTCCAAGGGCCTGAAACCACCAGTCTGTTTTACATGGGTCGCCGCACAGCCGTCAGATGGAAACACTCTGTGGTCACTACGCTAACAGATCCAAATCACCTACGTCAAAAGAAAACGCTACAGCTCCCGTTTCCAATCTCCCAAGCCACCCCAGTCCCTCTGCAATGGAGTATCAATAGAGAAACCAAATGAATTGTTTACTTAATTGTGCTGTGCAAGCTGGATAATTGCATGCTTTCCAGGAAGGCTTTGTAACCAATGAGATGGCACTGAATCTGCCAAAACCCGTACCTTGAAGCCAACATCCTTTCTTTCTATAGACCCTCTCCTATCAGAAATAAAGGCAACCCTGGTATTATTTCTAGAGGAGGCAAAACCATGGTAAAAACATCAAAGATCATGTCTTTCAAAATGGAAAAATCTCCATTAAGCTGAACCCACTGAGAACTGCTATCTCCATTTTTGCCAGTGTGGAACCTTTAGAGTCACAAACCTTGATTTAACTCATTACACACTGAAACAGCCAACAAATGGCAAAATAATCTACCTTAGCAGGAGAACAATTGGTCCATTACATAGAAAGACCACATTTTAAGAGGAGAAGGGAGATATAATTTAAAAAGGGGGGTTGGGAAGTATTTTTAAATTATCCAATAGTGTGCAAGAAGACTACAAAGATGGAAAATGGGATTTTATTTATTTGTCAGAGTCTTCCACAGGACTAAAAAATCAATTAATGCCAAAGTAGAAAATATGAAATGATGTATTGAGGGAAAAAAGAAAACCCTTAAGGGTGGCAATCACCAAATGTTTAGGCAAAGAAAACCCCATATGCTATGATTTGAATGTGCCCCCCAAAATTCATGTGTTAGAAACAACTCCCAATGCAACAGTGTTGAGAGGTGGGAATTTAAGAGGTGATTGGGTCATGAGGGCTTTGCCCTCATGAATGTATTAATTTGTTATCGAGAAAGGGAGTGGTTTGGCCCCCTTCCTTCCCCCTCCCTACTCCCGCACTCTCTTGTCCTTCCGCCTTCCACATTGGGATAATGCAGTAAGAAGGTCCTCTTCAGATGCTGGCCCCCAGACCTTAGACCCCTCACCTTCAGAACTGTGAGAAATAAACTTCTGTTCTTTATCAATTACCCAGTCTGTGGTATTCTGTTATAGCAGCACAAAACAAACTGAGACACCATATTACTTAATAATTAGTCAAGAGAACAAAGCTAAATGAGATGCTTTTAAAACTCCTTCCCCAAAGCCATTTATAAAATTTGTTTGAAACGTTAACAAACACAATGGAAGTTCTCAAATCCAAATACTTGCTTTTGGTGAAGTAACTATTTGCAGCACTTCATACTTACTTCGTTGATTTCCTTCTGAGCAGGCAATACATTTAGAGACATGTTCACAATTGAAAAGTACCTCTCCTATCCAGATCTCCAGCCACCCGTTCTCCTTCCCAGAGGCAACCACTGTCACTAATTTCTTATTATTCTTCCAGATCTTAGATCCAAATACTCTTTAAACTCAATTTGGTAATATTTTTCCATCTATATGTTCTTTCCCATTACCCTCTTGTTTTTATTTCTTATAATGGTTTTCATTAATAACAATCAGAGTGTTTTTTCCTAGATAGGTCTATGTTCATACAGAGTTTCAGCTTCTCCAACTGGCTATTTCTTCTCAGATGCCATAATCTCCCATGATACAGTCTAATCGACATGCCTCGCTAACAGGATTAAGAGTTTAAAGGAATAGTACTCCTCAGGAACTGACAAGAGTGTGAAGATGCTATTTTTTCTTTTTTTGAGGCAGAGTCTCGCATTGTCACCCCAGCTGGAGTGTAGTGGCACGATCTTGGCTCACTGCAACCTCCACCTCCCAGGTTCAAGTGATTCTCCTGCCTCAGCTTCCTGAGTAGTTGGGAGTACAGGTGCCTGTCACCACGCCCAACTAATTTTTTTGTATTTTTAGTAGAGATGGGGTTTCACTATGTTGGTCAGTCTAGTCTCAAACGCCTGACCTCGTGATCCACCCACCTTGGCCTCCCAAAGTGCTGGGATTACAGGCTTGACGAACTGCGCCTAGCTGAAAATGCTATTTTTACGCAAATATCCTTCAAAAAGCTAGGAGGTTCAAAAAAATGGAAAATACAATGTAGCTGCCACCAAGCTGAAGTTTTAAGAATGTTTGAATATTGACAGGACAATGTTACCCTGATTCAAGTGCCAGTTGGCTTGACTGTTGGATGTCAGTCAACCTTATCTGATTTTTCAGGGTTAGGTTGTCCCGGAGCAATATTTGTCTGAAACACACCCTTGAATGAGTTTGGGAATGGGAAAGAAATGATGGGTAGTGGGAGGGTCAGGAGGGAGGATAGGAGAGCACCAGACATAGTCAGGGGAGGCTTTCAAAAGAGTCTTGACTCTGAGAACACCCAAAAAGAAAGGTAATGCAAATTCCAAACATATCACACGCATTTTTTTTTCCTTCCCAACTCCCACTAAGGCTATTTTTTTTAATCCAGGTTCTGGTCCTGGTTTTGTCATAACCTTAATTTACCCTTCACCTAATCACCTTTGACTCAGTTTCTTCATCTATAAATTAAGGGGCTTGGCCTCACTGAGCTCTAATGTCCTTTATATATTTAATCTTCGGTGAGTCTAAGATGCAATTTCTCTCCATATGTTAAATTATAAGCCTACTATGTGGGTATAAAATTCCTTCAATTTCCCACAACTTACTTGCCATGAAATAACAAACTGTGAAGACTTTTAAATGTTTTCAAGGGCCAGGCGCAGTGGCTCACACCTGTAATCCCAGCACTTTGGGAGGCTGAGGCGGGCAGATCACGAGGTCAGGAGTTTGAGACCATCCTGGTTAACATGGTGAAACCCGGTCTCCACTAAAAATACAAAAATTAGCCAGGTGTGGTGGTGCACACCTGTAATCCCAGCTATGCAGGCGGCTGAGTCAGGAGACTCGCTTGAACCGGGGAAGCAGAGGTTGCAGTGAGCCGAGATCGTGCCACTGCACTCCAGCCTGGGTGATGGAGTGAGACCCTGTCTCAGAAAAAAAAAAAAAAATGTTTTTAAACCCTCATCAGAGAAGAGAAGTTACTCTAATGGACAGTTGTCATTCTGAAGATGTCCAGCATCCATTCCTCCTCCTTTACAACACCTGATTTCTTTTAGAAGTATCTGCATTCAATTTCAGGGGATAAATCTAAGTGTTTGCCTCCCAAAACTACAGAGCTTAAGAAGAACCAGAAAGTTTCTTCTTCCAGACTCTCCCTCATAAATCAATACATCCATAGGATGGACATGTGACCTACCAACTTTTCTCCGCCAGGACTTCTCTAGCAGAACAACACAGGAGCAAAACAAACAGCTAGCATTCATTCCCTCTAGAAGCAGTACTTTCTTCTACAAAGTTTTCTGTTCTTCAGCTTTCCCTTCAATCCTACAAACAACCCCATATTCTTCCAGTAAATTCCCTTTTTTACTTCAGTGGTTTGCCACATAATAATCCATCCCCAAACTTAACAGTTTAAGATAATAATCATTTATATACTCGCCATTCTATGAATTGGCAATTGGGATAGGGCTCAGCTGGGATGGTATAGCTCCACTCCATGTGGTGTCAGCTGGATTCACTTAAGCATCTGCAATCAGTGGGCAGATTGGCTGGGGGCTAACTGATCCCAAATGGCCTCACTCGCTCACTTTGTAGAAACCAAATGAAGTGCCGGCTGGAGCACCTTAGTTCTCCACATGTCTTCTCATCCTCAAGTAAATTAAACAAGGCTTCTTTGCATGATGGAGAAATGTATTGAAAGGATGAAAGGAAAAACTGCAACTTCCCTTTTGCTACATTCTATTCATCAAATATAATTTTTAAATCAGCCTAGATTCAAGGGATAGGAGAATAGATTCCATCTTAATTGGAGAAGTGACCAAGAAACCTTTCCAAGAAAAGTGGATACAAGAAAAAAATGAATCACTGGGGACTCTTACTGTAAGTAATCTACCATGTTGGGCTTGGTGTTTGTTGCTTGTGATATAAGGACACTAACTGATCCACAATCAGTGTAATGTGACACAAAACACATTAGATTGTTGAGGCCTTAACATCTGGGACATTTTCCCTGTTTATACCTCACATCTTAATGGGATTAATTGGAAAGAATGTGGGTGTGGTGGTAGTGAGGGTATAAGAAGCACAAAATTTAAAGTGAAACTGCCTTGGTTCCAGACTTGCAGGTTACTTAGCTGTGTAATTTTGAACTTAATTAATCTCTGTGATTTTCATTCAAAATCAAAAGGGGAGTGACAATATCTGCCCTGAGTTGCAGAACTGTTGTGAATATTAAACAGTGTAACTCCATGAACTTCAGGCCATCCTCACTTTGCACTGTAGTGCAGGATCACAAAAATGGCCATGCAAGTTGAAACTGTGCCAAACTTTTTAATAATGAACAGGAAAAATTATCATATTTCCTTGACCTTTAAAAATATTGTGAAAACATTAAAAAACTCTCTCCCTATTGGTTATAAATATGAAGAAAAATGGAAGAAATAGTAAAACGAATGTTTGTTTTGTATGTTGATCTAAAGTGTTAGTCACATTGAGAATAAAATGCTTGATTTATTTGTAAAAAGCTTAATAATATTCATGTGAACAATGCTTGCCTTTTTTATCATCATATAATTTACAACATGGAGTGAGCATCTTTCCTATGCCTTGGCAAACTGTCATACTCCTTTCAAAGTTTGGGTCAGCTTCCAATATTTTATCCCTTACACTTCCAATGCCACAAAATATCTCCAAGGGTTCCTTTAATGTGAAGATTTTTTCCAGAATCCTTTCCTCTGGGATATGTTGATCCCTTCATTACCTTCCTCATTTATGTCAATAACTTTGCCTTGAACAGATTCTTCTGATTGCGTGTCTCTCAAAAGGCACTAGTGTCGACATTCCCATGATCAGCGATTTCTTCTGTTAGGACATTTATGTTTGATTCAAACTTCATTTCCAGTGTTATCATTTTTTGTTTCTTCTCTCTTTTTTTTTTTTTTTTAAGACAGAGTCTTGCTCTGTCGCCAGGCTGGAGTGCAGTGGCGCAATCTCAGCTCACCACAGCCTCCGCCTCCCAGGTTCAAGCGATTCCCCTGCCTCAGCCTCCCCAGTAGCTGGGATTACAGGCACATGCCACCACGCCTGGCTAATTTTTTTTGTATTTTAGTAGAGACGGATTTTCACCATGTTGATCAACACGGTCTTGATCTCCTGACCTCGTGATCCACCCGCCTTGGCCTCCCAAAGTGCTGGGATTACAGGCATGAGCCACCACACCCAGCCTTATTTTTTCATTTCTTTTTTGCATCTTCTTTTTTTCTTTTGGCCAATTCCCTCTTCCAATTTTCCACATTCGTACAATGTTGCTCAGGTTTATCACTAAGAAACAAGATAATAAACTGCACACTTTGTTGTCTGTTTGTGAACTAAATAAGAGATGCACAGTGATCAATCACTGAAAGACTTTGAAAGAAGTGATGGATTAGTCACCAATCATGATGCACTTCTGTTACTTATATAGTGACTTGGTGGAACTAAAGAGCTAGCAGCAAAGTCTGTACTTCACACAATTGCTCATAGCTAATATATGTGGTAACTAAAATTTGAATCATATTGTTGAGGGACTGGTGTTATTTAATTAAACTATAGTAAGTGAAATTTGTGCATATCAGAACTATGCAAAACAAGGACTGCCTGTATTAAACATTATATAAGGTTTAACTATTGCCAGTTGTTATTAAGGAAGGAAAGACTAGACCTCATACTTGGTGAATGAAAGAAGGGGTTAGATTTAATTCAAATGGACACTCAGCTCCAACAATTTTCGTCTTTGTCCCTGTATTAATGCTAACTAGGCAGCAATGCTTTGTCCCTGTATTAATGCTAACAAAAGGAGAAGGAAAGACTGAAAACACAGCTATATTTTAACCTTTCACATAGGGCTAGAAGGAAATTCCTGGAGAGGAAAAAGGGGAATAACCAAACCTAAAGTTCATCTAAAAGTGGGGAGAGATTTGTCCAAATTAAGTAGATCTTTTATCACTCTTATTTCCTAGGCAAGAAGGAAAATACTTCAATATCTTTTTCCATGAATGTGGCTGGTGGTCTCTAAAGATCCATTTCACTTCTTTTGTAGTTGTAGAACCCCAAATTTTGGCTGGTTATGCAGCTGCCCAGAACAAAAGGCCTCATTTCCCAGACTTCCTTGTAGCTATTTGTGTCCATATGATTAAATACTGCCCAGTCAGACATAAAGGAAAAGACTGTGGGGACTTGAAGACAGCACCTTAAAAGGAGATGACAGTTTGGAGACACAACCTTTTTCCCTACTACTGTCTGGAATGTGGACAAAATATTAGAAAGAGCCCTCTTAGACCATGAGGCCATGGAAGCCAAGTACTGGGATAGTAGAAGACAAATACAGAAGGAGGCTTAGTCCTTCATGGATGTATGAAAACATCATACCAGCTCTGGCTGCCTCTTTCTACACTTGTTTTATAATGTGTATTTAAGCCACTCTTTTTTCTTTTCTTTTTTTTTTTCTGTGACAGAGTCTTGCTCTGTCGCCAGTGGCTGGAGTGGTGCAGTGGTGTGATCTCAACTCACTGCAGATCTTGGCTCACTGCAACCTCTGCCTCCCAGGTTCAAGCGACTCTCCTGCCTCAGCCTCCCGAGTAGCTGGGACTACATGCGTGTGCCACCACACCCAGCTAATTTTTGTATTTTTAGTAGAGGTGGGGTTTCACCATGTTGGCCAGGATGGTCTCGATTAGGCCACTCTTTTAGGTCTTTCTTACCCACATGTGGATACAGTTCCTAATAGATAAAATGAATACACTTATCTGTTCAGTGGGCTATTTTAGTGGCCCAAGTAGCAGATTGACTCTTTCACCACTGTCTTACATCCTTCTAGGCAGTAAAAGTACCAATAAAGCAGAAACAC
>NW_026653715.1:0-11319 GCF_009828535.3 Hylobates moloch | reverse complement strand
ACAGCAGTCTGAGATCAAGCTGCAAGGCGGCAGCGAGGCTGGGGGAGGGGCGCCCGCCATTGCCCAGGCTTGCTTAGGTAAACAAAGCAGCCAGGAAGCTCGAACTGGGTGGAGCCCACCATAGCTCAAGGAGGCCTGCCTGCCTCTGTAGGCTCCACCTCTGGGGGCAGGGCACAGACAAACAAAAACTCAGCAAAGAACCTCCACAGACTTAAATGCCCCTGTCTGACTGACAGCTTTGAAGAGAGTAGTGGTTCTCCCAGCACGCAGCTGGAGATCTGAGAACGGACAGACTGCCTCCTAAAGTGGGTCCCTCACCCCTGAGCAGCCTAACTGGGAGGCACCCCCCCAGTAGGGACAGACTGACACCTCATTCAACCAGGTACTCCTCTGAGACAAAACTTTCAGACGAACTATCAGACAGCTGAATTTGTGGTCTCACGAAAATCCGCTGTTCTGCAGCCACCGCTGCTGACACCCAGCCAAACAGGGTCTGGAGCGGACCTCTAGTAAACTCCAACAGACCTGCAGCTGAGGGTCCTGTCTGGTAGAAGGAAAACTAACAAACAGAAAGTACTTCAACACCAAAAACCCATCTGTACATCACCATCACCAAAGACAAAAAGTAGATAAAACCACAAAGATGGGGAAAAAACAGAGCAGAAAAACTGGAAACTCTAAAAAACAGAGCACCTCTCCTCCTCCAAAGGAACGCAGTTCCTCACCAGCAACGGAACAAAGCTGGATGGAGGATGACTTTGATGAGTTGAGAGAAGAAGGCTTCAGACGATCAAACTACTCTGAGCTACGAGAGGAAATTCAAAACAATAGCAAAGAAGTTAAAAACTTTGAAAAAAAATTAGAAGGATGGATAACTAGAATAACCAATGCAGAGAAGGGCTTAAAGGAGCTGATGGAGCTGAAAGCCAAGTTTCGAGAACTACGCAAAGATTGCAGAAGCCTCAGTAGCAGATGCGATCAACTGGAAGAAAGGGTATCACTGATGGAAGATGAAATCAATGAAATGAAGAGAGAAGGGAAGTTTAGAGAAAAAAGAATAAAAAGAAATGAACAAAGCCTCCAAGAAATTTGGGACTATGTGAAAAGACCAAACCTACGTCTGATTGGTGTACCTGAAAATGATGGGGAGAATGGAACCAAGTTGGAAAACACTCTGCAAGATATTATCCAGGAGAACTTCCCCAATCTAGCAAGGCAGGCCAGCATTCAGATTCAGGAAATACAGAGAACGCCACAAAGATACTCCTCGAGAAGGGCAACTCCAAGACACATAATTGTCAGATTCACCAAAGTTGAAATGAAGGAAAAAATGTTAAGGGCAGCCAGAGAGAAAGGTCGGGTTACCCACAAAGGGAAGCCCATCAGACTAACAGCTGATCTCTCAGCAGAAACTCTACAAGCCAGAAGAGAGTGGAGGCCGATATTCAACATTCTTAAAGAAAAGAATTTTCAACCCAGAATTTCCTATCCCGCCAAACTAAGCTTCATAAGTGAAGGAGAAATAAAATACTTTACAGACAAGCAAACGCTGAGTGATTTTGTCACCACCAGGCCTGCCCTAAAAGAGCTCCTGAAGGAAGCACTAAACATGGAAAGGAACAACCGGTTCCAGCCACTGCAAAAACATGCCAAATTGTAAAGACCATCGAGGCTAGGAAGAAACTATAGCAACTAACGAGCAAAATAACCAACTAACATCATAATGACAGGATCAGATTCACACATAACAATATTAACGTTAAATGTAAATGGGCTAAATGCTCCAATCAAAAGACACAGACTGGCAAACTGGATAAGGAGTCAGGACCCATCAGTGTGCTGTATTCAGGAAACCCATCTCACGTGCAGAGACACACATAGACTCAAAATAAAGGGATGGAGGAAGATCTATCAAGCAACTGGAAAACAAAAAAAGGCAGGGGTTGCAATCCTAGTCTCTGATAAAATAGACTTTAAACCAACAAAGATCAAAAGAGACAAAGAAGGCCATTACATAATGGTAAAGGGATCAATTCAACAAGAAGAGCTAACTATCCTAAATATATATGTACCCAACACAGGAGCACCCAGATTCATAAAGCAAGTCCTCAGTGACCTACAAAGGGACTTAAACTCCCACACAATAATAATGGGAGATTTTAACACCCCACTGTCAGCATTAGACAGATCAATGAGACAGAAAGTTAACAAGGATATCCAGGAATTGAACTCAGCTCTACATAAAGTGGACCTAATAGACATCTACAGAACTCTCCACCCCAAGTCAACAGAATATACATTTTTTTCAGCACCACACCACACCTATTCCAAAATTGACCACATAGTTGGAAGTAAAGCTCTCCTCAGCAAATGTAAAAGAACAGAAATTATAACAAACTGTCTCTCAGACCACAGTGCAATCAAACTAGAACTCAGGATTAAGAAACTCACTCAAAACCGCTCAACTACATGGAAACTGAACAACCTGCTCCTGAATGACTATTGGGTACATAACGAAATGAAGGCAGAAATAAAGATGTTCTTTGAAACCAACGAGAACAAAGACACAACATACCAGAATCTCTGGGACACATTCAAAGCAGTGTGTAGAGGGAAATTTATAGCACTAAATGCCCACAAGAGAAAGCAGGAAAGATCCAAAATTGACACCCTAACATCACAATTAAAAGAACTAGAAAAGCAAGAGCAAACACATTCAAAAGCTAGCAGAAGGCTAGAAATAACTAAAATCAGAGCAGAACTGAAGGAAATAGAGACACAAAAAACCCTTCAAAAAATTAATGAATCCAGGAGCTGGTTTTTTGAAAAGATCAACAAAATTGATGGACCGCTAGCAAGACTAATAAAGAAGAAAAGAGAGAAGAATCAAATAGATGCAATAAAAAACGAAAAAGGGGATATCACCACCGATCCCACAGAAATACAATCTACCATCAGAGAATACTACAAACACCTCTATGCAAATAAGCTAGAAAATCTAGAAGAAATGGATAAATTCCTCGACAAATACACCCTCCCAAGACTAAACCAGGAAGAAGTTGAATCTCTGAATAGACCAATAACAGCTTCTGAAATTGTGGCAATAATCAATAGCTTACCAACCAAAAAGAGTCCAGGACCTGATGGATTCACAGCTGAATTCTACCAGAGGTACAAGGAGGAACTGGTACCATTCCTTCTGAAAGTATTCCAATCAATAGAAAAAGAGGGAATCCTCCCTAACACATTTTATGAAGCCAGCATCATCCTGATACCAAAACCTGGCAGAGACATAACCAAAAAAGAGAATTTCAGACCAATATCCTTGATGAACATTGATGCAAAAATCCTCAATAAAATACTGGCAAACCGAATCCAGCAGCACATCAAAAAGCTTATCCACCATGATCAAGTGGGCTTCATCCCTGGGATGCAAGGCTGGTTCAACATACGCAAATCAATAAATGTAATCCAGCATATAAACAGAACCAAAGACAAAAACCACATGATTATCTCAATAGATGCAGAAAAGGCCTTTGACAAAATTCAACATCTCTTCATGCTAAAAACTCTCAATAAATTAGGTATTGATGGGACGTATCTCAAAATAATAAGAGCTGTCTATGACAAACCCACAGCCAATATCATACTGAATGGGCAAAAACTGGAAGCATTCCCTCTGAAAACTGGCACAAGACAGGGATGCCCTCTCTCACCGCTCCTTTTCAACATAGTGCTGGAAGTTCTGGCCAGAGCAATCAGGCAGGAGAAGGAAATAAAGGGTATTCAATTAGGAAAAGAGGAAGTCAAATTGTCCCTGTTTGCAGATGACATGATTGTATATCTAGAAAACCCCATTGTCTCAGCCCGAAATCTCCTTAAGCTGATTAGCAACTTCAGCAAAGTCTCAGGATACAAAATTAATGTACAAAAATCACAAGCATTCTTGTACACCAATAACAGACAAATAGAGAGCCAAATCATGAGTGAACTCCCATTCACAATTGCTTCAAAGAGAATAAAATACCTAGGAATCCAACTTACAAGGGATGTGAAGGACCTCTTCAAGGAGAACTACAAACCACTGCTCAATGAAATAAAAGAGGATACAAACAAATGGAAGAACATTCCATGCTCATGGGTTGGAAGAATCAATATCGTGAAAATGGCCATACTGCCCAAGGTAATTTATAGATTCAATGCCATCCCCATCAAGCTACCAATGACTTTCTTCACAGAATTGGAAAAAACTACTTTAAAGTTCATATGGAACCAAAAAAGAGCCCGCATCGCCAAGTCAATCCTAAGCCAAAAGAACAAAGCTGGAGGCATCACGCTACCTGACTTTAAACTATACTACAAGGCTACAGTAACCAAAACAGCATGGTACTGGTACCACAACAGAGACATAGATCAATGGAACAGAACAGAGCCCTCAGAAATGATGCCCCATAGCTACAACTATCTGATCTTTGACAAACCTGACAAAAACAAGAAATGGGGAAAGGATTCCCTATTTAATAAATGGTGCTGGGAAAACTGGCTAGCCATATGTAGAAAGCTGGAACTGGATCCCTTCCTTACACCTTATACAAAAATTAATTCAAGATGGATTAAAGACTTATATGTTAGACCTAAAACCATTAAAATCCTACAAGAAAACCTAGGCAATACCATTCAGGACATAGGCGTGGGCAAGGACTTCATGTCTAAAACACCAAAAGCAATGGCAACAAAAGCCAAAATCGACAAATGGGATCTCATTAAACTAAAGAGCTTCTGCACAGCAAAAGAAACTATCATCAGAGTGAACAGGCAACCTACAGAATGGGAGAAAATTTTTGCAACCTACTCATCTGACAAAGGGCTAATATCCAGAATCTACAATGAACTCAAACAAATTTACAAGAAAAAAACAAACAACCCCATCAAAAAGTGGGCAGAGGACATGAACAGACACTTCTCAAAAGAAGACATTTATGCAGCTGAAAAACACATGAAGAAATGCTCATCATCACTGGCCATCAGAGAAATGCAAATCAAAACCACAGTGAGATACCATCTTACACCAGTTAGAATGGCCATCACTAAAAAATCAGGAAACAACAGGTGCTGGAGAGGATGTGGAGAAATAGGAACACTTTTACACTGTTGGTGGGACTGTAAACTAGTTCAACCATTGTGGAAGTCAGTGTGGCGATTCCTCAGGGATCTCGAACTAGAAATACCATTTGACCCAGCCATCCCATTACTGGGTATATACCCAAAGGACTATAAATCATGCTGCTATAAAGACACATGCACACGTATGTTTATTGCGGCACTATTCACAATAGCAAAGAGTTGGAACCAACCCAAATGTCCAACAACGATAGACTGGATTAAGAAAATGTGGCACATATACACCATGGAATACTATGCAGCCATAAAAAATGATGAGTTCGTGTCCTTTGTAGGGACATGGATGAAACTGGAAAACATCATTCTCAGTAAACTATCGCAAGGACAAAAAACCAAACACCGCATGTTCTCACTCATAGGTGGGAATTGAACAATGAGAACTCATGGACACAGGAAGGGGAACATCACACTCCGGGGACTGTTGTGGGGTGGGGTGAGGGGGGAGGGACAGCATTAGGAGATACACCTAATGCTAAAGGACGAGTTAATGGGTGCAGGAAATCAACATGGCACATGGATACATATGTAACAAACCTGCACATTGTCACATTGTGCACATGTACCCTAAAACCCTAAAGTATAATAAAAAAGAAAAAAAAAAAAAGTGAAAAAAAAAAAAAATTGATGTAGCAAATTTGAAAAGTAGTTTGTCTAAAAATATAGTATTTTAAATTAAAAACTCAAAAATGAACTCATCAGATTAGACATGGCCATGGTGAGAGTTAATAAATATTTCAGAATGCATTACAGATAATTTTAAAAAATGCAAAATGTGGACAGAATCATTAAGAGACATGGAAGATACAGTGAGAAAGTGTGGCATGTGTTTAGTGAGTGTTCTCATAGAAGAAGGGAACTGGGAAGGATAATATGTGATGGCATTTTGGGTGAAAGTTCTCTAGACTTTTGTAAGACACTAATCCGCATATTCAAAAATTCAATGCATGCTAAGCAAGCTACGGTGGAGATAAACCTAGAGAAACAGTAAACAATCAGGAAGGGAAAAATATTTCAATTAGCACTAGAAAAATCAAATTACCTTTAATCATATTGAAATCCGAAAGAATGAAAGGTAAAATAAACAATATTATTTGTTAAGAATAATAATGCCATTCTGAAATCCTCAACCAAGAAAAATATTCATCAACCTATGGCTAAATAACATATTTAGAGACAAAAAACAAAATGCCACCAGCAGAATTCCACTAAAGAAACTAAAAAGAAACTCCGAAAAGATGCTTCAGAAAGGTTGAAGTTCTGAAATCAAAGAATGAACAAAGAGCAAAATATATTGTAAACATACAGATAGATCTAAATAAAAAATTAGGTGTTGAAACAAAAAGATATTTACAATTAGATAAGCACTGCAATATGTATGTTGGGAAGCAAATTATTAGGGCTGAAGTACTCAAAGACCCCTTAATTGTCTGACAAGAGCAGAAAGGTGAGTATGACTTTGCAACTTTTTTTTTTTTTTTTTGAGATGGAGTCTCACTCTTTCGCCCAGGCTGGAGTGCAGTGGCGCCATCTCGCCTCACTGCAACCTCTGCCTCCCAGGTTCGAGCAATTCTCCTGCCTCAGCCTCCTGAGTAGCGGGGATTACAGCTGCGTGCCATCATACCTGGCTAATTTTTGTATTTTTAGTAGAGACAGGGTTTCACCATGTTGGTCAGGCTAGTCTCCAACTCCTGACCTCGTGATCCACACGCCTCGGCCTCCCGAAGTGTTGAGATTACAGGCATGAGACACTGCGCACGACCGACTTTGGAACTTTAATAAATTCACTGGACATTATGCATTTGTCTGTTGTATCTATGAAAACAATAAAAATAAAAGTCATAATTTAAAAACAAGACAAACTGATAGAAGAAAATGAGACATATATATATACAACAAATTAATAAAACAAATTAAGTTTAAATGATCAAAGATTAATTTAAACCTAAGTAGACAATGTTTCTGTTAAAATACAAAGATTGGCAAAATTTAAAAAATCCATCTCATAGTTACGAGAGGCAACTAATATATACATTTACAGAAACTTTGAAGTTCAAACAATACAGTGTATATATGATATACATACAAACATACTACATGAACATAATTTTTTAAAAAGTTGCTATGTAGACAAAATAGAATGTAAGTTAGAAACAGTTATTAAAATAAGTTAGTCTAACCAGTGTGATAAAAGTTTTAAATTATTAAGATGTGATGACTTAAATGTGCATTAGCCTGATACATATATACATATGTATACACACACCACACACTCTCACACACACACACAATTGAGAGTCAAATTATATAAAGCAAAAATATCAGAAAGTAAGTAGAAACGGATAAGCCCCCAAATCATTATAGACATTTCAAACACACATCTTTCAGTAATAGATAAAAGAAAAAATTAAAAGAGTAAGTTTTAAAAGAAGCTAGTGGATTTTAAAAAGGGCAAATGTTATGTAAGGAACATGAATCTTATAATTCATGTTATTTTCATGTTCATACAGAATACTTACAAAAATTAACATTTTTCTAGACCATACCACAAATTCAAACAATTTTCATGGAAGTAACGTGACACAGAATATATTTCCTAAACAAACAGCAATGAAAGTAGATATCAATACAAAAAAAGAAAGCTAGAAACATTAAGTCTAATAATATTGGTTGGAAGCTATTTTAATGAATATTGAAATATTTTAAAGGTGAATAGTCAATACAAATGAACCAAACACTTTTGTAAGGCCACTAAGATGCATGTGTAATGTGTAATGCCTCCTTTTATAAGGAGTAAATCTGTAACATCACCTGGGCTATTTGACAACTGCAAAGTGAATGTGAGGAGACAAACAGTGAGGGAGAGAGAGATAAAACCAGTAAAATAAACATAAAGAATGAAGGAAATAGCCAGGCGCCATGGTTCACACCTGTAATCTCAGCACTTTGCGAGGCTGAGGCAGGTGGATCACCTGAGGTCAGGAGTTCGAGACCAGCCTGGTCCAACATGGTGAAACCTGCTCTCTACTAAATACACAAAAATTAGCCTGGCGTGGTGGCATGCACCTGTAATCCCAGCTACTCAGGAGGCTGAGGTGGGAGAATTGCTTGAATCTGGGGGGTGGAGGTTGCAGTGAGTAGAGATCATGCCAATGCACTCCAGCTTGGGCGACAAAGCAAGACTCCATCTCAAAAAAAAAAAAAAAGGGGAGGAAATAGCACATGAAAAAGCAGAATTAAAGCAACTGAGTATAGATTTAAAAATGCAAAAGCTCACTTTTTCAGAAAAATATTAAAATATTAAATCTAACAAATATCTAGGTAGACTGATGGAGAAAAATACAGAAAATGCACAAAAAACCAATCACCTGCAATGCAAAGGATACAAAACATCAGCAGTTGTAGATTTTAAATAAGCAATGACTTTGAGTTCAACCATGATGGGATATATTGAAAAGAATCTCTCAGAAAAAAAGAAAAAGAAAACTGTTATAAAGCTATGTACAAAATGTTAAGCACTATTAAAGTCTTCCAATTCTACCAGTTATGGAGTTATTGGTCTTGGATTAACTCTCCTGAAAAGAAAAGAAAAAAACAAAACAAAACAAAACCTAAAAACCTGGATAAAATAGCCTACCGTGGGCACTGGCAATGCAACCAAGCAGGTAGGACATGGGTGCTACATTCTCTTTGTCAGAACACGAAGCATTCATACACTCTTCTCACCCTCACTCTCACCTTTTAATCTTAGATCTACTATTAAATGTATTCAACATTACTATCAATCCTTTGGTCCAAATTTCTTTACTCACATTTTGCTTGATGCACTTGGATAGACTGTTCAAGAAAGTGTGAGTAGTGAATTCCTCAAACTCTTGCATATTTAAAATTACATTTTTGAAACTTGATGCTTGAAGTGTAGCTTGGGTAATGGGTGGGCTTTAAGCCAATTTTGGCATGCAAGGGGTTGAGTTTATTAGGCATCAGCACCTCTGAAAATCGTGGGGATGCAGGCTTAATTTCAACACTATTCTAAATACTTGAAAGATATTATATAATTCTTTAATAAACTCCTGTGTCTACAAATGGTTCAGATTAACTCAATATCCATGATTAAACATCTATAAAATCAAGGCACTGTTATTTAGTGGAGACTTGCTGGCTATTCTATGAGAGGAGGTATTGTTATTGTAAACTCATCCTCTCATAAAATTGTATCATATTACTCATAACCAGCCCTTCATATTCTATTCCTATTTTGGTATTTTAAAATAAGATATCTTTGAAACACTTGAATTCAAAGAGAGAATCTGAATAGTTTTTAAAATGCCAATGAAATGCCATTTCTTCATGCTTGAACAACTAAAAATTGAGTAAAGTTCTTCTCTTCAAACTTTCTGGAACATTTTTTATCTAAATTCTAAGAACAATCACAATAGGTTTTAACCACAAATGTTAGAATATTCTAAATGTTAGGGTGGAAAAATTTTTTAAATAATTTTATAGTAAGTTTTTTCATCATAGTGACGGTGTGCTAAATTTTTTTAAGTCACATATTACTGTAGACATTTAAGTCAAGATTCTAAGAAGCAGTTCTGAAGTCCAAAATTTAGGTTCATATACAATGATTGCATATAAAATTAATATATGTGAGCCATGTTTCAAATAGTTGAGAGATTATTATATCAAAGATTCTTGATTATATAAAATGCCAATTACTTACAGGCATACATGCTTTAAATAATTACAAAGGCAATTGTGGTTGATTCTACTCTTGCTACTGGCATTTATATGGAAATAATATTATGACCTGAGGAATATTTAGGCAAATTTATCCCTCATATGATCAGAAGAACAATGCAAGATAGTTTATATCTGAAAGGAAAAACATCTTTATACGGTTCTGAAAGCCTAAATCATTAACAACTTGGATAATAATTAGAATAAAAATACACAAATATGCCCTCTTCCTAGCAGTAAGTACACAGCGACAGCAGAATCAAAGCATGTGGCTATGTGCATGTTTATATTTCAAGATGCAGAGCACTCTATTCCTCTTCTCTACCCTTTCTAAATGGCACAATTCCTCATGAATCTAAGTGCAGTCATAGGGTGGATTAGGGTGACCTGCCATTTGTATGCAACTGATCTCTATTTTGGAAGTAATTAAAGTAAAAATCTATTTTTAAAAGATAATTTCAAATTTCAGTGCAAACTAGCATGGTTTCACCCCTTTTCCTTGTAACATTTTTTTCTAAGTTTGGAAAAGTAAGGTAGGATTTAGTACGATTTTTAATAATAAGTTTTCAAAGTGAGACGCAAAATGGTGGCGCCGACACATTTCAAGTCTGCTACATTTTGAATACACTTATTGGAGAAAAGACCTTCTCATCATTTTTCTCTTACAGGAAAGGAAATAACATGTACAGTTGACCCTTAAGCAACATGGAGGTTGGGGTGCTGGCCTCCCTGCACAGTAGAAAATCCACTATAACTTTGACTCTCCCAAAACTTAACTACTAATAGCCTACTATAAGCCTTACAAATAACACAAGCAGTCAATTAACACATATTTACTGTTGTATGTCTTATGTACTGTATTCTTACAAACATGCCAGAGAAAAGAAAAAGATGATCAAACAGGTCTTCATCCTCATCATTTTCAAGGGGAGGGTGTGGAGAGGGATGTAGAATTGTTGGTTTTGCTAAGAGGACCTGCACAGTTCAAACCCCTGTGGTGCAAAGGCCAACTGTATAGCTACTGAATAGCAATTTATTTTTAGATATTAACCTCACTAAAATACTCTTAGAAGGATGCCAAGAAAAAAATAAGTATTTTTGGTTCATCTATTTCATCATTTCATTTCCTCATTTCCTCATTTCATTTATTTCATCATTTCATTTCATTTCATCCATTCATTTCATCATTTCATTTCATCCTTTCATCATTTCATTTCATCTCATCATTTCGTTTCATCATTTCACTTCATCTCATCATTTCATCTCATGATTTCATTTCATCTCATCATTTGATCTCATGATTTCATCTCATCATTTCATCTTTTCATCTCGTCATTTCATTTCATCTTTTCATCTTGTCATCTCATTTCATCATTTCATTAATTCATCATTTCACTTCAT
>NW_026653714.1:4930-11325 GCF_009828535.3 Hylobates moloch | reverse complement strand
CACTCCGGGGACTGTTGTGGGTTGGGGGGAGGGGGGAGGGACAGCATTAGGAGATATACCTAATGCTAAATGACCAGTTAATGGGTGCAGCAAACCAACAGGGCACATGGATACATATGTAACAAACCTGTACATTGTGCACATGTACCCTAAAACCTAAAGTATAATAATAAAAATAAAATAAAATAAAAATAAAAAAATTAAAATTAAAAAAAATCTCAAAAATCATGGCTACATAGTCAAAAAAGGTGACTCTAGGAAGAAACAGTTATTTTACCATGAGGAACCCTGAATGTTTAGGAGATGAACTGGTGGTTGTTAATGGATGACTAATGAAAGCACATGCTGGGAACAGATAGTAGCTCATCAGAAGGCAATAGTTTCCCACGAAGAATTTTCCTGCAATAACTTACCCCCTATCTTCTTTTCAGACTATGCATTTAGATAAACACTCACACAAAACATTTACTCTTGGTAGGCAAGCTGCAGATTTAATATGCTAACATGTTTATCAGCGAATTAAATCTTTGTAACGAGTGCGTGCAATGGGAACATATTGGCTTGACCCCTGTCTTTTCACTAAGGCAGATATTGCCAGGAATAGTAGAAGAAGAAATGCCATGTAAAGGTAACAGAGGGAATATGTAAGGGTTTCCCTGATAGGAATATTCCACATATGTGACATCTGTATGTTCTTTGAACATTATACTGTATTACTATTGCCATTGGAGTATGTAGATCTCTTTTGTTATATGAAGACTTTACAGCATTCTATAAATATTGGCATGTTAATCTTCCAAAAAAACATATTGGGTGGGGTCTGAGGGAAACCATGAAAAGAAAAAGACTGGCCTTTGGGCCCTTTCTTTACTTTAAACCTCTTTCTCCCATTAATAGTGCTTATATTTTAATTAGGCACTTTGAATTAAAGTTAAATTACTATTATTGGGACTATAAGGAGTGACAGGTGATAGCAAGATATTTTGCCTGATGCGGGAAAGAAAGACAACTTTAGCAGTGCCCCTCAAATCACACCAGCTCAGAGGCTGACTTGGAACTTCAAGAACTCCAAGCCTTCAAAGAACACAATTGGCCATTCAATGGCATAATTAGCCTTACTATATCATTTTTGGCCATTTTATTGATGTACATTTATGTAATGAAATATAAAATATATAAATTGGTTTTAAAAATCAGAAACTATACATTTTAGGTGGACTATCACTATCATCTAATCACTTTGGTGTGAGGGGTACAAATTTTTCTAAAGCTTTTTTATTTGCTTCAGGGAGGTGGAGCAAGATGGCTGAATAGAAGCCTCCAGCAATTGTCCCCCACTCACAGGAACACCAAATTGAACAACTATCCACACACAAAAAAGCACCTTCATACAAAGAAAAATCAGGTGAGCGATCACAGGACCTGGTTTTAACATCGTATTAAGGAAGGAGGCACTGAAGAGGGTAGGAAAGACAGTCTTGAATTGCCTACACCACCACCACTGCCCCATCCTCTGGCAGTGGTCACATGGTGCAGAGAAAGAATCTGTATGCTTGTTGGAGGGAGAATGCAGTGACTGTGGGACTTTGCATTGGAACTCAGTGCTGGTAAGCAACATGGGGCAGAAATCAGCCAGTGCCCACTGAGAGAGCATTTAGATGAGCCCTAGCTAGAGGCAAATTGTCCATCCCAGTGGTCAGAACCTGAGTTCTGTCTGGCAAGCCCCACCACCATGGGCAGAAGTGTCCCCGGGTCCTAAATAAACTTGAAAGGCCGTCTAGGCTATGAGGCAAGTCCTGGTGCTGTGCTGGGCTTGGAGACAGTGCACTTGGTGTGCATGAGACCTAGTGAGCTATCAGCTGCCGTGGCCAAGGGAATGTTTGCATCACCCCTCCCCTAATCCCTGACACCACAGCTCACAGCTGTGGGAGAGACTCCTTCCCTTAGCTTGAGGAGAGGAAAGGGGAGAGGATTGAGGACTTTGTCCTGCAATCTGGATACCAGCTCCACCACAGTAGAATAGGATACCAGGCAGAGTCCTGATGCCCTCATTCCAGGTTTTAGTTTTGGATAACATTTCTTAACACACCTAGGCCAGAAGAGAACCCACTGCCTTGAAGGGCAGGACCAAGTCCTAGAAGAACTCATCACCTCCTGACTAAAGAACCTTTGGTCCCTGAATAATCAGCAGTGGTAGCCAAGCAGAATTTGCCATAGGCCTTGGGTGAGACTCAGAGCCCTGCTGGCTTCAGATGTGACCCAGCACACTCCCAGCTGTGGTGGTCATGGAGAGAGACTCTTTCTGATTGAGGAAAGGAGAGGGAACAGTAAAGGGGATTTTGTCTTGTAGCTTGGGTACCAGCTTGGTAACAGTAGGGCAGAGCACCAAGTGGGCTCTTGGGGTCTCCGGTTCCAGGCCTTGGTTCTTGGACAGCATTTCTGGACCTTCCTTGAGCCAGAGTGGAGCCCACTGGCCTGAACGAAAAGGCACTGGATTGGGAGGCCAAGGCGGGCAGATCACCTGAGGTCAGGAGTTCGAGACCAGCCTGGCCAACATGGTGAAACCCTGTCTCTACTAAAAATACAAAAATTAGCCAGGTGTGGTGGTGGGCGCCTGTAAGCCCGGCTACTTGGGAGGCTGAGGCAGGAGAATCGCTTGAATCCAGGAGGCAGAGGTTGCAGTGACCCGAGATCATGCCACTGCACTCCAGCCTGGGTGACAAGAGCGAAATTCTGTCAAAAAAAAAAAAAAAAAAAGGCACTGGACTGGCAGCATTTACCATAAGCTGACTGAAGAGCCCCATGGGCCTTGAGTGATTGCTAGGGGTAGCCAGGCAGTACTCGTCACGTACATGGGGTGGTGGCAGCCATGGGGAGTGATTCCTCTGCTGGAGGAAAGGGAAACGAAGAATGGGAAGAACTTTGTCCCGTAGCTTGGGTGTCAGCTCAGCTGCAACAGACTAGAGCACCAGGTAGATTCCTAAGGTAACTGACTCCAGACTCTGGCTCCGAGGCCAGCAACTCCAGGCCTGCCCAGGGCCAGGGAAACTCACCACCCTGAAGGGAAGGACACAGGCCTGGCTGGATTTGTCATCAAATGATTGTGGAGCCCTTGGGCCTTGAGCGAACATAGACAGTAGCCAGGCAGTGGTCATTGCAGGACCTGGGCAAGACCCATTGCTGTGTTGGCCTCAGGTCTGACCTACTGCAGTCCCAGTGATGGTGGCCACAGGTTGGGAGAAAATATTTTCAAACTACCCATCTGACAAGGCATTAATAACCAGAATGTATAAGTTGCTCAAAAAACTCTATAGGAAAAATCTAGTAAAATAATCGAACAATGGGCAAAAGATTTGAATTGATACTTCTCCAAAGAAGACACAAGAATGGCAAACAGTCATACGAAAAGGGGCTCACCATCACTGATCATCAGAGAAATGCAAATCAAAACTACAGTAAGGTATCATCTCACCCCAGTTAAAATGCCTTACATCTAAAAGGCAGGCAATAACAAACACTGGCGAGGATGTGGAGAAAACAGAAGCCTGGTACACCACTGGTGGAAATGTAAATGAATACAACCATTATGGGAACAATTTGGAGGTTCCTCCAAAAACTAAAAATTGAGCTACCATATGATCCAGCAATTCCACTGCTGAGTAGATACCCAAAATAAGGGAAATCAGTATATCAAAGAGATATCTGCACTCCCATATTTGTTGCACCACTGTTCACAATAGGTAAGACTTGGAAGTAACCTAAGTGTCAATCAGCAGATGAATGAAGAAAGAAAATATACATATACACAATGGAGTATATTCAGCCATAAAAAAAGAGATCCTGCCATTTGCAACAACATGGATGGAACTGGGGGTAATTGTGTTACGCAAAATAAGCCTTGCACAGAAAGACAAACTTCACCTGTTCTCGCTTATAAATGGGAGCTAAAAAAATTAAAACAATTGAACTCATGGAGATAGGGTAGAATGACAGTTACCAGAAGCTGGGATGGGTAGTGGGTTTGGGGGCGGGGAGAGAGAAGTGGGGATGTTTAATGGTTTCAATAATACAGTTAGGAAGAATGAATAAGATCTAGTATTTGACAGCACAACAGGGTGACTATAGTTGACAATAATTTATATTGTACATTTAAAAATAACTAGGAATGGGGTGGGCACGGTGGCTCACGCCTGTAATCCCAGCACTTTGGGAGGCCGAGGCGGGTGGATCACGAGGTCAAGAGATTGAGACCATCCTGGCCAACACGGTGAAACCCCATCTCTACTAAAAATACAAAAATTAGCTGGGCGTGGTGGTATGCGCCTGTAGTCCCAGCTACTGGGGAGGCTGAGGCAGGAGAATCGCATGAACTCTGGAGGCGGAGGTTGCAGTGAGCCAAGATCGCACCACTGCACTCCAGCTTGGTGACAGAGTGAGACTCCGTCTCAAAAAAAAATAAACAAATACATAAAAAATAACTAAGAATGTAATTGGATTGTTTGTAACACAAAGAAAAGATACATATTTAAGGTGATGGATACCCCATTTACCTAGATGTCATTATTAAGCATTGTATGTCTGTATCAAAATATCTTATGTACCCCATAAATACATCTATATCTACAAACCTACAATGCACCCACAAAAATTTAAAATTAAAAAGAAATAAAATCTTGCTTCACAATTAAAATTCAAGTCAGGAAATGGCAAAAGAAAAGGGGTGGAGACAGGTGCAGAGTTGTAATAATGGATTGACTCTGGCACTCTATCACAAGAGAAGGGCCTCAGTTCTGGTGAAGGAAGCAAAAAAGCTTAGCCAGGGAACGAAGGTTTATGTCTACAGCTTGAGAAACAGATTGGTCATATGTCAAAGTTTGAGAATCAGGCACGCAGAAACAAAAGCAAAAAGGGCAAGAAAAAATGGCTACAGAGTAAAATAGAACAATTATGGCACCCCATGGGAAACACCAGCATAAATATAATAGAAAAAAAAGCTTCATTTAATCCATTTGTACCTATGGCAGAGCCCAGTTTCTGTTGTGCTTCTTTCCCGCAGATTAAATGAACTATTTGGCTACATACCTAACTCTCAACCTTTATATTTCGTTTCCAGGACAATGACCGTCTTCCTTTTTCTTTGACATACTTCTTCACCAAAGATAAGCCTTCCTCTTGGCATAAAAAATCTTCATAACACTTGAAGGGAAAGTCTGGAAAAAGCCTGTGGCCTGGATTTTAGATCTGGGTGTCATCAACAAATGGTAGCATAAAAAATGAAAGTGGTTGTATTGCCTAGGGAAAGAATGTAGAGGAAGCAGACACCAGACCAAGGACTTCAATAGTTTTTGAATTGTTTTCTGCTTGAAATTTATGTCCCTGTAACAATTCCCTGGAAATACTAGCTGAAGGTATTAAACGGACCACTAACACAGGATGCTATGGGGCAAAAGACTAGCTTACTTGCCACTTAAGATCACTGAAAATTGTTCAGCATTCTACAGTCTTCTGGTGTAAGCATTCGTTTAAAATGTTAAAAATAATGTTGTTTAATCCTTCTGAAAAAGTAGATAACAGTATCTTACTGCAGAATCCATATACTAAAGCTGAAGGGTTTTTAATTTTTATTTTATTTCTTTTGATCACTTTAAAGTCTCTTGGCTATTGCAATATTTTGCAGAAACAAAGTAATCATATGCAATTTTAGCATTACATCATCTTGGAGAGAACTATTACTTAATGATTTTCATTCTTGTCATCTCAACAACCTTATGAGAAATAGAAGCATATTATTTTTAGATTAAGAAACATTGTTCAGCCACATTTAGTTGTTAGTTCGGCATTGTACAGCCTCTACTATAATGTAATACAGTGGAATAAGTGTGGACTTTGAGACTAGAAAAACCTAAGTTTGAGACAGAATATCAGTAGCTTAGGTGTAACCACCTCCACAAATCCTTTCTTGGAACTGTCCCCTCGTTCATGAGTTATTTTCCTTTTATGTTCACAAGAAACTCTGGCATAGATCTAGCTTTACAATTATCCCACCTTCTATTAAAATGATTAGCTACCATGTCCGTTTCCTCAATTACAATTCCTTAAAACGAAGGAGCATTTGTTTACTATTATATCTCCAGCACCCAACACACAGCTCAGCACAATTTAGGTGTTCCTTTAAATATTTGAAAAGGCAGGTGAATAAGCAATATTTAAGTGGCTTGATTTATTTTTCTTAAAGGAAGAATGAAAATAGAGGAATTGTAATATTTTTTCAGCTATGTGGACAAAAAGAATCTAAGCACAGCATGGCAATAAAAGCAGGCCAGAAAATATAAAGCCAAAGGCATCACCATGAGCAAACTTTCATGAAGTCTTTTTTTTTTTTTTTTTTTTTTTTG